>NC_143565.1:92773214-92932857 GCF_054136105.1 Typopeltis vanoorti
TTCTTGCATTTGTCTCTGTATTCTCTAAGAGAACAAGCTGACTTATTTGACAGGAACTTTTGATATGCTTTCTTCTTTTCCTTCACTGCCTCTTTAACTTCCTGTGTCCACCAGGGAGTTCTGATTTTTTTTTTCCTTGCAGACAACCTAACCACATGCCTCTCTGGCAGAATCAATCAATGTTTTCTTCAGAGTTTGCCACTGAATCTCCAAGGTGTGATTCCTGTTCTCAAACTCTTTCATTTTTTCTTCAATAATATTTGTGTATTTTAGTCTACAATTCACATCTGAGAGCTGCTCAACTTTTATTCGCTTTAAAACTTTCTTACATGTTATTCTTTTCAATATGAAATTCAATTTTATTCTGCTCAAGACTAAATAGTGATCACTTCCAATTTCAAATCCTCTGTATACTCTAGTGTCATGCACCAGGAAGAAAACATCACTATCAACAATAACATAGTCAATGAGACTTTTCTTATTCCTTGCCTCTTCTCTCCATGTGAATTTGTGCACATTTTTATGTTGGAACATGGTGTTAGAAATAACCAGTCCATGTCCTGAGCAGAAATCCAACAGATATATGCCATTATTATTAGCTTTGCTCTTTTCTTCAAATTTTCTCCAAATATTTTTGTATGTCTCACAATCATTTCCTACTCTGCTATTTAGATCCCCAACAAGGATCAACTTTTCCTTTTTCATTGTGTCAGTTGCTTTTTCTAAAGCCTTAAAAAATTCCTCCACTTCTACCTTAGTAGAACCTTCTGTGGGACATAGGCACAAATAAGTCTCATTGTTCAGTTCCCCATTCTCATATTTGCCCGCATTACTCTACTTGAGACTGACTGCCATTCAAGAAGATTAGCCTCGTATTTTGTGTTGAATACTATGGCTACTCTTTCTTTTCCTTGATTGTCATTGCCTGAACATAGCATTTTGCATTTATTGCTCAGAAAGATCTCACCAGTTTTTGTCTTTTTTGGTTCAGTCACCCCTATTATGTCGATCTGCCTCAGCTAGCTCCATTTCTTTGCCATTCAGGCTTCTCATGTTGATAGTACCGATCTTTAACTGTGGTGATGTTGAGTTGGGGTTTGTTTTCAGATTTGTTCCAGTAGCTGACTTTTCGCTGTCCGCCCTGATTCCCTGGCAAAAACAACGGGGGTCCTTGTTTAACCGGGCGACGCCCCAGCCGGCATGAAATTTTGTCATGTCGTACCCTCATTTTTTATTTTGGTTTAACCAATAAGAATACAATTTGGCCGGCTAAATCCCAAAGTGCCAGCCCATCCTCATTCGTTCAGTATCCAGGTAGATACCCAATAGGGTGCACCACGAGAAGGTGAGAATTGGACATTAGGTTAGAAGCCCTGGTCGGTTCTTTGCATTCCTTTAAAAGCTATGTGGAGGTCTCCTCTCAGTTATACAGCTTTGACCCTTAAGCACCCCTTAATTTTACTTATTAGATTATACTTATTAAAGTGCAAAAGATGAAGGGGGAAGGATTGATACGCTCTAATCCCATTTGATTTGAATGATTTTCCAATCAGATTATCTACAGAACATTTTCTAGAAGGAACAGCAAATTCAAAACAGTTATGAACAAATACATTTATTACAATATTTTTATAAGGTGTAATTAAATGGGTATTAAAATTTTATATATAAATAAATACCACTAATGATGTATTAAACAGTTTGAATTAATATTTTTTTTTTTAGATGGAAAACCAGGCGAATTTTTCTTTGCTTCTAATGTTTATTACATATAGAGGGAGATGGAAAATTGTAGCTTCCCTTTTTCAGTATTGCTTGGGGAAAAAGAGGCGAAATTTCCATTTCATCGACGAAATTAACCTCATGCTCGCCAATTGTGCCCCCCCCCCACACACACATACATAACAGTGACCTACTCTTTACGTTATGTCAAGTGAACTGGTCCCACTTTCAATACAGTTCTCGGACATGTCTATAATTATAATAAACATTCACAGCAGTATGTGTTCACATACATATAGACTATACACACATGCTGAAATGAAGTGTCAGACTATCAAACGAATCCAACAGGTACTCTAAAATGAACAGAAAAGTAATTAAACAGAGAATTACCGTTTATTTTTCGATTCGGTTTAAGAAATAAACTGACCGCTGAAATTTTTTTTCACTTGGTTGTAAATGCGATAAAGATGACAAGAAATTATATTCTTGTCTAATCCTTTATCCAAGTGTAAGCAAACAAAGCTTGCGCGTGAAGTTGTTCGTTTTACATTTGGATAAAGGATTAAACGGGAATATAATTTCTTGGCATCCTTAATTTAAATAAACTGACATAACCACTGCAATAATTTCATAACCATTTGTAAGTTTTCAAAAATTAAAAATTTAAGTCATCTGACTTAAAAGGGCTCTAATAATGAAATTATTTTACAAAAAACAGAAGATATTAGCAGACAATCAAAATAAATATCTACAAGATAATACAGAAATTATGATTTAGTCAAGCGAAAGTGTACGTGTAAATGGCTGAGAGTTAGTACAAAACATATTACAAACATGCCACTCAAACCGCCACTTTATAACTTCTATAAAATTCTTCTCAATACAGTAAGAGCAATCTAACAAAAACAGACAGTTGACTCCGAAAGTACATACGCAAATTTCATTCTAGAGAAAGCTTACCCCATGATTCTTCCTGTTGTTCATTGTAAATTATTGCAAACGACTGTCCATTAAAAGCAGTAATTGCACCATATTTGTACTTTTAATTAATCATTCCAACAACGTGACATTCCTTGGTATATTTCGTTAAGAATCAGTCACTAAGCCATCCGGCAGTATTGCTGAAGGTCGTTCGTAAATCAGTGGTTTTCAACATAACGGTCGGCTGCGACATCCGAGGAGAGGCGAACGCCCTAATTCTCCTGCTGCTGCTGGCACCCATCCCAGCTGCAGCCAAGATGTGATGGAAGAGAAAGTATCCACTGTGCCGTACACGTGTAATACTGATCAACTCCACACTCACTTTCTAGACTTGAGGCCGTCTGCCCGGCGAGCGATGCGCACACTTGTCACGTGTTCACATGAGGAAGGGGAAAAAAAAAGTAAAAGGAGAAAGAAAAAGAAAAGAAAGTCTAAAGCAACGATAAACACGGCTGACTAACGCTGGGGATTACTGATAAAATGCTTACAAAGACATTAGAAGGGCGCAAGAAATTTAACCAGAAATACGGATTAAATTATTATTCGATAAACTTTTCTTCGATTCAGAGAAGCAAATAAACCATTATTTTCAAGTACAGTATAGTTTGGCTACTTGTTAATAACAACAGAAATGAAGTTTATGAGAAAAACTGCAAAGTATGCTCTATTTGATCACAAAAGAAACGAAGAAATTATGAAAGAATTAAACCAAGAACCAGTAATAGAAAAAAATTAAGAAATATAAACATAAATGGATGGAACACGTTCAAAGAATGAAAACAGAAAGATTACCAAAACAAGCCTTAAAGTACAGTACAAGCCATTAGGAAAAAGAAAACCAGGACGTCCTCTTAAACGATTCAACGATGATTTCTAAGGCCGGCACAGGCCATGTTAGGCCTAAATCCTTGATATGCATGATGATGATGGTGAGATGAGTTTGGCTACATGAAATCCTTCACCGTTTTCTTTTTTTTTTTTCTCCTGCAGAGGCAAACGCAAATTAAGTGTGTCAAACGAACAGTTTCAGTTCTTGACTATTTTCACAGGCTTGGTCTCGAAGTATTTGGCTTGAATATCCTTGTCAGGAGCATTTTTTTTCCCCGAACGATCACTACGCCTGTTGTTGAACTATCATTTCTGTTAAAACAAGAAAAGCTCCATGATGCAATAACTGGTTAAGAGTAAGTCAAAGTGAAAAAATCAGCGAAAATTCAACTTTTGCTTGCTCAGAAAAAGGAAAAAGTATCTAAATAATTCTTATCAGAGAAACACTAGTTTTATCAGCACGCTTAAAACATTGTTTTAAAGTCGAATATGTTGTGAATACAAAACACGCATCAACAATCGTGGCACAGTTTATATATTTATATATATATATTTATATATATATATAAAAAATTATATATATATTTATATATACATTAAAAAAAATATATATTTTTTTTTAATGTTTCTGTGGTGGTGCAGCTATGAATTTTAGTTCGCTGTAATCTCCCAACGACTTCCGGAATACGAAGAGCCAGTACAGTAATTAACAGCAATGTATTTTTATTTTAACCCAAAAAGAACTATGCAATAGAAAATTAGAGAAGTTAAAAAGAAGTCCATATAAATCGATCCTGGAAACAATCAGAAAGCTGGAGTATAAAAAAAAAAAAAAAAAAAACACATAGAAAAACGAACAATGCATGAAATTGAACAGATTAGCTAATCAAAAGTTTGTTAATAATTATTATCAATAAAAATTTTACTCCACAGACCACTGCTTCTCAACATTGCAGTCTTTTCAAAACCCCAAATTGTCGCCTTGCGTAAAAAGAAGGAGAGAGAGAGAGAGTATGCATACCCCTCTTTCTGGATACTGTCAAATAAATAAACACGCGAACTTGTTTTCGCTCCCAAAGGGTGTAGGCGATATTCTTTCAGCCCTAATTTCTGAAAATCAGTGGACTGCCTCCACAGGGTCGTATTTACACATTTTCCCGAAGCGGACGGGACCCAAGGCGATAGATTGCTCGGGGACCTTAAATTGGCCCTACTTTTTGAGACATATCTTATGGAGTGATTTGCAACTGATCTTGGGACATAAAATTTTGTTCAAATCGTATTAAGTAAACACATCATGAATATTTTAGCACTGCAAAATAAATACAGCTGGTCTCAAAAACAATTAGGATTATTATATCTTTTGAAAAAAAAAATGTTCTTAAACATCAATATTTCGCAGCACATCTCAGGCCCTTTTTGCACCAAGTGACATCACTGCACTAAGAAATTTATTTAAATGTCACTTTTATTATCATTCTTAAATGTTTACTGTTCGTAGATGTGGCTAAATTTCAGCTCATACTCGATATAATGGAAGCTCATATCTTTATGAAAACAGAATTTTAGCTATGAGTTCAAGACATGAAAATGGCACACAACTGCTGTTATTTCATATTTGTAAACTTTAAATAGTATATTATTGTCTGAAACGCTGAGTTCTACAGTCGCTTTTTCTGAGTTGTAAGGTTAAAAATCAGTTTTCAGAAAACTGGTTTTCTGAAAAATCAGAGTTTTTTTTTTTTTCAGAATATATTCAGGTGTCTGTGTAATCTTGCAACAGAATTTCTACCATTATAATGGAGATTGGCAGATGAAAGACCGTTGTAAGTTTGATTCTTGTTGCTAACTATAGACATTTTTCTAGATCTTTTTTTCAGCTGGTATCCAAGTTAGGTGATCTCTGGAACAAGAAAGTGGGGTCACACTTCTCAAAAATTGGATTTTTAACTCTGCATCTCAGAAAAATCGACCACAGAACCAATACTATTTCAAACAACAAATATGAGTGTTAGAGTGTAGTCTACATACAACAGACTGTTGTATGTAGACTGTTGATGGCAACAGTCTACATACAACAGTCATTGATGTCTTGAAAAACCATCCAACTGCTGTGGGTTCAGCGGTTGGTGATGGCTAAGAGCAGAGAACAGCTATCTAGTCTACCGATTTCCAAAATTTAGCTAGAGTTAAAAGGCTGTACCTATCCCCTTAGGACAATAAAAATGTGCAAGAGAATTTAATTTCTAGGGAAAGGAAATACAGGAAGAAATACGGATGATCATCCTATACAACATAGTATAATGGCAGTGTATTAAGACAACTATTAAAAACTGGTTGTTGATAACGTATGGATTTTTATTTCTCAAAAATAAACATTTCTAACAGAACAAAAACATGTATGCTGTCCTTTGAATATCACAAAAATTCCAGCATGATGGAGCTTAGTGCTTTATATTAATTCATGAAAGCTTTTTCATTGAATGCTTCCGTATAACAGTCATGAGAAGTCTGCGAAATTTACTATTTGGTTGGAAAGACACGAGTCTATCGTCTCATCTAAAATTAGACCAAGTTTATAAGGGCTTTTCAAGTGAAATGAAGTGAAATAAAATCGGTTGGAGGCATAAGGGTTTTTCCCTCTAGTAAAATCGGTCATTCATCACGCAAAAACAGGTAAACCTTATGAGAAATCCTGACTGTCAAACTACTGTCCAATTTCTCTCACCCAATTCTATCTAAAGTAATGGAAATAATTATCAACACAACTCCTATGCTACCTTGAAAGCACCCAACTTCGATTAGCCGCTGCCAATTGACAGAGGTATCATCTTATTAATGTCATGTATTTCTGGACAAATACCATGCAAAGGCTTTTGACCTAGTCTGATACAAAGATCTATTAAGTAAGCTTAATTGATTATTCAATTAATTCAATTCAATTACAATGTGTGATGGCTCCTTGTCTTCTAAGCAACTAATACTGGGGTTCCACAGGAACGTTCAGCGTTCTACATATCAACGACCTACTCCAGTTGACCATCAATCCAATACACAACTTTGCTGATGAGAATTCATTACATTTCTCCTCTTTCAATATCGTTGCGTACTACGCAATACACCACAACCTCCAGAACATCAATTGCTACTACCTTATATTTTGATCTCCAAAACCATTCTTCGATGGGAGTTATCAGATAGCCTTGTCAGTTTCAACGCTAGCAAATCACAGTTCTGCATCTCTTATTAAAAAAAAAAAACCTTTTCATCGTGTTGGGTATAGTCAAACAGTCTTCTTACTGTCGACAACACCCAAATATTTAGATGAGATGATATCTGTCTTCTTGGAATCACTCAATACAACTACTGACTCTTCAGCCTCCAAAAAATTAGGATTTCTCTTTCACCCAAGGCATTACTTTATTTCCAAACAGCTAATACGAATCAACCCAATGGTTGAATATCACTCCCATTTAACTCAATATAGAAGATAGCAACTAAGGTGATTAACGATCCATTTCTCAATTCACTCCACCCACTCACACAGGCATTCGGTTTCTGTTGCTTGCATCTTCCACAAATACTTCTACGACCGTTATTCATCTGAAATGACATCAGTACTTCATTCTCTGTTAAATCTAGTGAAATATATGCAGCAACCCCGCCACGGTTCCAAATCCACAGAACAAATCTCTCCTCTTTATTCATTCCTTCTATTACTGTCCTCTAAAACTGCCTCGTGGCTAATGGATTTCCAAAGGAATACAATCCACAGCCAATCAAATCAAATGTGAATGAATAAGTTCCAAAAATACAAACAATATTGTATATAAAATACAGCCAACACAATGCCAATTCCGATCTCATACGGAAGTATCAGGGTCACTTTTACCTGGAAAATCAGTTTGTTATTATTATCATTATCCCGCATAGAGACAAATCAGCCATAAAACATTTGCAATTAACAGATAAAAATAATATTAGTAGGCGGCAGGTGGCGTAGTGTGCGGATAGTGACGTAATGGAAGTGGAGAATTAAGTAGTATAGCTGGTGGGTTGTGTGGTATGGAGTGCCCTTGCGAGATGGGTCCTTGTAGGCGTCACATAACAATATTAACGAACTGGAATACAAGTTTATTTTGGCCGATAGAAGTCAAAGTTGTGCACAACAGCGATAAGTATGATTCAGTAGTGCACAATGAGAAGATACTTGTCCATTAGTATTTGCTTGGCCACCACATTCTCGTAGGTATTCCTTTAATTTGATAATACCTCATAATCACAATTATGGAAGAGGCAACTAAAGTTATGATGTTAGTATATTGGCTAATAGCGTGTTCTTCAATTAGTTTGTAAGTTTTGTGGGATGCAAAAATTCAAGTTTCCAGAAGGGAAATCCATTCACCTCCGTATGAGTCCTGTTAACTCATCTTCAACTCGAAAGACCTTACAAAGATTCAAACGTGGGTCTTTTCAACCAAAGCAAATGTTGGATCGACCCTCATCCTTACGCCTGCGCAATGGCGCATTCGTTGGAACACAGTCTGAAATAGACATACGTTTGTTTTATGACTTAATACTTATAATAAGTACATAAAAATAATTAACGCTAGATATCTCCATATGAAGAAAAATCAATAGTAATTACAATTAAATTATTTGATGAATATCATTGTTCACTAACAACTGCAAATCATACGATTATTTGCTGCATGTAAAACCTTTTTCACAGGTTTCTCACTATTGAGATATCTTTCATGTGACTAATATCATCTATAAAAACAACCAAATTAGACGTGGCTGCAGATTTATTTGTTTTTGCCGAACAGATCTGATTTTATCTTTGGTGGTTTATGATACTTCCTGAGATTTCCGATCAACAATGAAATGTTTTGGTCTTAGGACAGAGAAACGCTGGCTCTATTTATTTTTTATCTTTTATTTTAACTTCCTATTTGAAAATCAGACAAGAGCGAATTGCAAAATTCATCTAATTTATAGATACACTCAATGAAGAAAAATATAGATACACTCAAAAATAATTCCTCCTACCTCTCCCAATGCTTGCGAGCTATCTTTGACACTTAGTCATTGAGTTAATCTAAAGAGAGAAGGTTCCAGCTATGGTCGAATATTATTTTCTAATTTTCTAATTACAGATGGTTTCATAAACTTTCCAAAGTATCTTCCAAGAGATAGAGCACTATCGAAAGCATTTAATTTTTGTTTCTAATTATAAACATATCAACTTCCAGTCTGAAATATTGCAACCAACTCTTTTTCTAAACATAATGTCATTCAGGAATCAAAAACCTCTTGATGTATCTTATATCGATGCACCGACGGTAAAAAAAGTGACCGTAAAAATTCAGGAAAAGAAAAAGACAGAGAGAGAGAGAGAGAGAGAGAGATGATTCATAAATGGAATTAATTTCAGATGATAAATCACACAATGGATTGCTTTTATTATAATGCTGAATGATTAATTCATAACTGTCTCTACTTTTCCAACTATCAAAATGACGTTCTTATAAAAACAATGATAAAAAAGAAACAAGTTCAGATTTTTTTATCTACAGAAAGAATTGGGAAGAAAATGTGATGAACAAGACTCTTCTTTGATTTGAGGAGTTCACAATGTACGATTGGACGGATAACGACTACTAAAATTATACATTATTCATGAAAAACAAGCGTAGCAAGTTCCGCGCATCTATTTTCTTGAAGGAGGGAGGGGGGGGGGGAACACATACAGAAAGAATCGCGTTTTCAACACTTACCCGAAGTAAAAACCATACACGAGAATTTTAAAAGATGCAAATACAACACGAATGTTTGGAAAATCAGGCAGACGAACAATTCTAACCGGTTTCGTCCAATGAGTACACAGAATGAGCCGCTATTTCATGGAAAGGTTAGGGTAATTCACATTTCTTTGCTTTATAAACTATTTTAATATGTATGCGTGAGTAGCCTAAATCTTTTTTCCTCAAACCAACTGACGGGTATTTGTTCTTTCCACTAGTCCAAATGGCTTCATCCTGCTTATCTAGATTGCGCTACTATTACATGAACAACATCTATAAGTTGTGACAATGGGCTTATTTTATTAATGAGGATATATCAACCGAAGTTCAGCACACAAAAAAGGGCTACATAACACACAGGAAGTTCTCAATCTGTATTATAAGCAAAAAAAAAGAATACGAAGTTTATCTCGGGATTGGATATCTAAGTACCATTCTGCGGTTCCCAAATCTACTTATCTTTTCTTTACAATGAATTATAATAGCCATCAAAGAAAAGAAATAAGATTAAGAAAGCGACCATTACATCTCATTTAACAAAGATTCGAGATAGAGAATTTAAAGTATAGTGCGCGTTATATATCGATTGCGTTTATAGTTCTATTAGTCGATAACTTGATAAACGTTGCAGAGATTTGGTATCTGTACTGAAAACGAACCTTTTAACTGAATTGGTTGGAGTGCGACGTCCAAGAGAGACGTGTTCGATGCTCGTCTAGCTACGATTATTAGCGTAATGTAACTGAGTACCCAGCTATAAATGACTGATGCAACCATGTAGTCTTCAGTGAGCAAAGGAGAACTGCGATGCTATATTTGTGATCTAGAGGAATAAAATTAGCAAGAACAAAAGGTTAAGACATTAACCATTTGTTCTTGTACTCCAAAGTAGAAGAATAACTGAATTGCGATGTTTGGTATGCCACTGAAAACAGCCAAACCAAGCCTAAATCGCCGACGCCTTTGGTCAGTCTCAAATTTCAAATTGTTAGCACATTTACTCTTATCGTCTGAAAAGTCTACGTCTTCATCGATAGAGATGAACTGAACTCCCGGCAATGATTAGGAAGAGACCGGCTACATCCAAAGCTTGAGCTAAAAAAAAAAAAGTGTTGTTTCTACTTCCCTTAATTTTATTTATTACTTTTAATTTCGAGATTAGAACACTCATTATCTATAATACATCGTATTATTAAATTCGATAAAGAAATTCTCTTTCATACTATAAGCCGGAGAGTTTGTTTTGATTTACCAATCTCAACGCAGTTTTTCATTCACCACATATGCATATATTATGAATCTTTTAAAGGCTTCTAGTACGGTTTCCGAGATATTATATAAAAATAATAACCAAGAGAACAGCACGCAGTCAGTTACAAAAACACCCTAGCACCCTCAAGTTGACCTGGAATGTTTATGTCAGCCACCTGGGCCTAGACGGCCACGGTAATTGCTTATTTTTATTGCACAAACCAATCACTTGACAGTATACTCACTCACTTCAACATTTCAACAACTAAAAAATAATTTATAATGTTGCAACTGGACTCAAACTAGTTTGATTACACACATTTTAAAGCCTGTATAATAAACTGTTCTTTTTTATGTGCTTTGTTATAAAATACCTATTTTAAGCATAACAAAATATTTGATAAAAAAAATAAAAGAATTCATCTTTTTTATTTTTTTATTTTATCAATCATTATCTGTACCAAAGATAAACAAAAATTACTTTCCAGCATTAGATATGCTATAATGGCGTCTCTTTTCATTGTCACTTGAGGATGAAAAGGTCACATTTCTATCTTTTTTTTTTTTTTTTTTTTTCCCCGTTCCAGAAAAGCCTTAAACAAAACAGATGATATATCAACTAGCTGATTGGCACATAAAAGTGATACGTATGTGATCAATCAACGTCGGACTCACTAACATATACTCGCCACTATATGATTAACATCATAATGTCAAACTTGTCCACGTATGCTAATACCGACTTTGATTGGTGGAGAGTATATTGTTATCTAGTTTTTAAAGTACGTTCGGCAGTGTGATCTCTCTCTCTAGTAAAAATGTTATAGATTCATAGTAGTGGCGGCTTGTACATAAGCACTGCGACACTGCAGCACCCCCAAGGAAAAAAGCGAAAAAATTAAATTTTGTTTCTGTTTATAAATAATAACAATGCTTACAACATTATGTAAATACAATACAACATGTTAAAGGTTACAGCTTATGTTTCGACATTGATCGAATAGTTAATAATTGGAATTGTTCGATTAACGATAATTTCGTTAATCGAACGATAATCTAAAGATTACGAAACAAATGCACTGCAATCTAACGCAGTGTCGGAATTATCACGTTCGGTCAGTTCCGGCTAGACTCGCCGATATTCGTTTGCACCTGTCACTGCATGTAACAAGTGAATCTAACACTGCTCGTTGAGCAGTGTCGCTACAGGAAAATTATATGTTTGCACGCGTTATTTCTGTGAGATACAAAACTTATTATTGGTGTGTTCGTGATGAGGTGAAATATTTTTGGTAAATCTTATTTTATTCTGTTAAAATAACATATAATTATTTATTTATTTATTATAGATACAAGGCTGAATTTTGACGAGTGTCACTGTTGAAAATATGAAAATAATTATATTTTCTCAATTATCGTTACACGAAACAAATGCACTACGATCTAACGCAGTGTCGGAATTATTACGTTCGACCAATTGCAGCTAGACTCGCCGCCATTCGTTTGCACTGCACATAACAAGTGAATCCTAGACTGCTCGTTACAACAACAACAACGTTACTGGCTTGCTGGGTGAAGCATAAAATGCTTTTTATTTTCCCCTTTATCTGTGTCGAGAAGCTTGATGGGGGAAGGTTGTGAGTCTTATGCTCGCACTTTGTGAACTATGGAGTTAGCTCTGTTCTGCTGAAAGCAGGATTGCCTTAGGTCTTTTATGTTTGTGATAGTCGTGTTCACTATAACTGGAAGCTTGTCTGATTGGTGGGGTGGGATGAGAATGTGCCTTGCTGAAGAACTTTTCCGCATGGTCATGAAGGAGAGAACGGATGTCAGGGGTTCAAGTTTCTCTGTGGATCTGCGTGTTTCTGACGAACCATGGGGCGTCCAAGATCATCTGCAGGCATTTGTTTTGTATTCTCTGTAGTTTCTGGATGTTAGATTTGGATGTGTGACTCCATGCCGGGGATGCATATGTGATTACTGGTCGTATTACCATTTGATATAATAACAGTTTGTTGCGTTTATCCAATTTAGTGTTGCGATTGATCAGGGGATAGAGTTGGGCTATGGTTCTGGATGTCTTTGTGCCAGACTGCTCGTTGAGCAGTGTCGCTACAGATAAATTGTATGCTTGTGCGCATTATTTCTGTGTACGAAACTTTTATTATTGGTGTGTGTTCATGGTGAGGGTGAAATATTTTTAATGAAGCAATTTTTTAATATGTAAATTAATTTATTAATAAATTTGTTACTGATTAGGAAAATATTAATTTTTTTTTTATATATATATTATGCACATCCCCACCTAAAATTTGCACCGGCCGCTACTGATTCATAGATTACGTTAAAGCAATGAAGGTCATAAGACAAGTGTGTATTCTCTGTTCTTCTTCTTCTTCTTTTTTTTTTTTTTTTTTTTTTTTTTTGTGATGGGTGGTGGTAAGGAAATACTACCACCTCCTTATGAGACTGGCTAAACATTTCACATATCCCGGTCTGGATTCAAACCGACGTCTCTAACCAAAGGTAGTTCATTGGATCATCCAGTGGCTGGAAAGAACTGGGTTTGAATCCGGTCTAGGATGTAAATAACCTTCATAGGTAATTTTCAAAGATAGGCGAGTTTCGGTCTGATATGGGGATGGAAGACTTTCCCAACCAGAAATTCGTGTGTTCCATTCAGCAAAAAAACAGGCATAGTAGAAGAATCCCCACAACACATAATTTGTGGCCTCATAGCCTTAATTACTATAGCAACAAATCAAAACAATCCCACTAAAGGTTCTTCTGGTTCAGGTACTATGCTTTCAACGCCAATAGAAGGGTAGCCACTTCTGACAAGATCAAAATAAGATAAGGAATCGTGACGTGATTAGTTGTTGAGATGATGATGTCATTGTGTATATGACGTCGTGAGTTTGGAATGTTAGGAATTTTTCTGGGGACAATCTGTGTGTGTGACGTCACGTTGTTTGTTTTGTTCACGTATGGAATTCTGAGTGATGATTAGAGATAAGATTCGTGTCGTGATTGGTGGGACACTTTGAACAAGATCAAGATAAGATAAGGGATCGTGTTGTGAATGTTTGTTATTATCAGATGTAGATTAGTGACGTCATTTGTTAGTTGTAAATAAGTGACATTATTGTTTTGAATGGAAAAGGGAGATATATTAGTTGATAAGGATTCGTGTCGTGATTGGTGGGACACTTCTGACAAGATCAAGATCAAGATAAGATAACGAATCGTGACGTGAATGCTTGTTGTTTTCAGATGAAGATAAGTGACGTCATTTGTTAGTTGTTTTCAGATGAAGCTAAGCGACGTCATTTGTTAGTTGTAAATAAGTGACATTATTGTTTTGAATGGAAAAGGGAGATATATTAGTGGATATGCATTCGTGTCGTGATTGGTGGGACACTATGAACCAAATAGGGGTAGGGTGAAAGGGGAATCGACGTCAGTGTCCTGGATGTGTGTTGTTATGAGTTGTAGATAAGTAAATGGTTTGTGTATGGCATTATGGGTGATGGATAGTGATAAGATAAATTTTGGAAATGTTTGGAATTTCGCTGTCCCCCCTTCTGTCAGGGACATCACGTGGTGTGTTTGGTTCACTTAAAGCATTGTGTGTGATGTTTAGAGATAAGAATCGTGAGGTTATGTGTTTGGAAATTTCTGGAAAACATGTCTCTCTGTGAAAAACATATCACATGGTGTTTTGGTTTGCCATGGTATTGTGGGCAATGTTTTTGAGATAAGATATCTTGGAATTTTCCCAGGGTGACACACATCCGTCATTGTCGTCATGTTTTGTCTTTGGTTGTCTATAGATGGCTGTACTAATTTTCCAATACATTTTGGGGTATTTCTTTCCTGTTAAAGGGTGGGAATTCTTAGAGTAGAGTCGTGATGGCGGCAGTGTTTAGGCTTTTCTGAATAATTTAATTATATGCTAGTGTCCCTCAAACACACACACACACATTAGACATGGAAAGTTGCTAATGTATCCATGTTGATACTCTAATATGTACCCTATGATTATTCGTATAAATTCTGCCTATTAATTTAATATCCATTTGCTTTTACTTCCACATAGTTTCTTGAAATATTTGAGGGTTTCATGAACAAATAAGACTTTTAATTCACTGAGGGGATTTTCAAAAAAGAAAAAAAAGTCTGGTTAGTTTGTGGCATGAAATTTCACAAGGAAAAAAAATGTTATGGTCTTACTTAAATTTGTATAACACATAAACGACACCCAACTTGTTCATTTAAATTTACACATTTTATTTGAATGAAATATTATTTACAAATTGTATTTACTGAATCTAACATACAGAAAATAAATAAAGTGAAAAATACAATCTTTTTTTTTTGTTCCTTAATCTTCTTATTGTTAAATTTGCACTATTGTTCAAAGGTTCTTCCCATGCTTGTGGAATTGCCATCATGTGGTTTTTGACAATGTGACTCTCATCTGAAAGTTAATTTTCATTTGGTGTTTGTTGGGAATTTATTACTGTAGTAAAATTAAGGGTTGCATATTTATTTTTTTGAAACCAATACATATATTTCCAAGTTATTAAAAGCACAGAATCTTTCGTTATGTTTCCAAAAGCATTTAAAAGTACACGTTATGTTTTCTCGTTTTGGGCATCCAATTTCATTTAAATCAAGAACAGGCCTCCCTGTTAACCTCGTTAATGTTTTTGATTTTTCTCTTCCTTTGGCGAGTAATATTTGATATTTGCATGTTGATTCTATCATCCAATTTCTTAGTTTGTCCAGAGATAGTGAACCAATTTCCCACTTCAGCTGATGGTTATATTTTATTAACCAAGAATTGTGTTTTTTTTAACTCTTTCAGGTAATTCTTTCCAACTACAAGGTGATTTTGTCAATGCATATCTTACACTAATTCCATCAGAAATACAAATTTCTTTAGGAAATAAATTTGAAGTCTTGTTCAAAAGAAATTGTACGACACAATGATTACCAATGATAACCGAAAATTCGTATTTTTCACCCGCTGTAAATTTTGCATATTCGCTTTCCTTCATTCTTCTTACATTACTTCATTTAGCACCACAAATAAATAGTTATTTATTATAATTATTATTTCACTGATTATCAGCTCTGATCTTATATTTTATGTTAACTTTCTGTTACAAAATTCTGAATAATTAGAACTTTTCACAAAGAAACTTTCAAAGAATTTTGTGGCTCACACATTATTTTTACATCACCGAACACAAAACACCACAACACAATACAGCAGCTGCAGTGGATGAACGATTACCTTAAGTCCAAAGTCACTGACTGTATGGTTTTTCTTATAGTATTGTTTACCCTTACTATGCCCTACCCTGACCATTCCTTCAAAAATGAACCTTTTGCGCAGATGACTCAATGACATGTTTTTGCATGCTGTTGGATATACTGTTGGTGTGTTTTTATCTTACTTTGTGTGGGGAAAGGTAAAATTTGTATTTGTGTTATCTGGAGAGTAAAGTAAAAATAATGGGTGAGCCACAAAATTCTTTGAAAGTTTCTTTGTGAAAAGTTCTAATTGTTCAGAATTTTGTAACAGAAAGTTAACATAAAATATAAAATCAGAGCTAATAATCAGTGAAATAATAATAATTATCTACAAACTACAAAACTAAAAGCCACAAACTAACCAGACTTTTTTTTGTTTTTTTGAAAATCCACTCAGTGAAACTGTGTCAACTCTTCGAAGCAAAAGGAAATGGGTATTAAATTAATAGGCAAAATTTATAAGATCATAGGGTACATATTAGAGTATCAACATGGATACATTAGCGACTTTTCATGTCTAATGTGTGTGTGTGTTTGAGGGACACTAGCATATAATTAAATTATTCAGAAAAGCCTAAACACTGCCGCCATCACCACTCTACTCTAAGAATTCCCACCCTTTAACAGGAAAGAAATACCCTAAAATGTATTACAAAACATGACGACAATGACGGATGTGTGTCACCCTGGGAAAATTCCAAGATATCGTATCTCAAAAACATTGCCCACAATACCATGGCAAACCAAACCAAAACACAGAGAGACATATGTTCTCCAGAAATTTCCAAACACATAACGTCACGATTCTTATCTCTAAACATCACACACAATGCTATAAGCGAACCAAACACACCACGTGATGTCCCTGAGAGAAGGGGAGCCCCAGCGAAATTCCAAACATTTCCAAACTTTATCTTATCACCCATAATACCATACGCAAACTATTTACTTATCTACAACTCGTAACAGTACACATCCAAGACACTGACGTCGCTTCCCCCCATTCACCCTTACCCCTATTTTGTTCATAGTATTCCACTAATCACAACACGAAAATAATATCTCCCTTTTCCATTCAAAACAATAACGTCACTTATTTACAAATAACAAATACCGTCACTTATCTTCATCTGAAAACAACACACATACACGTCACGATTCCTTATCTTATCTTGATCTTGTCAGAAGATTGACCAGATAAAGATCAGGATAAGATAAGATAAGGAATTGTGTGGTGGGTGTGTTTTCAGATGTAAATAAGTGACGTCATTTGTTGTTGTCAATAAGCGATGTAATTTGTTAGTTGCAAATAAGTGACGTTATTATGAATGGAAAAGGAAGATATTGGTGGATAAGCATTCGTGTCGTGATTGGTGGGATACTATGAACCAAATAGGGGTAGGGGGAAAGGGGAAGCGATGTCAGTGTCCTGGATGTGTGTTGTTATGAGTTGTAGATAAGTAAATGGTTTGCGTATGGTATTATAGGTGAATTATGGGTTATGATTAGAGATAAGGATTCGTGTCGTGATTGGTGGGACACTTCTGACAAGATCAAGATAAGATAAGGAATCGTGATGTGAATGTTTGTTGTTTTCAGATGAAGATAAGTGACGTTATTGTTTTGAATGGAAAAGGAAGATATTAGTGAATAGGGATTCGTGTCGTGATTGCTGGGACACTATGAACAAAATAGGGGTAGGGTGAATGGGGAAAGCGATGGCATCATGGGTTATGGATAGTGATAAGATAAATATTGGAATGTTTGGAATTTCGAGGAAGGAAAGAAGTTGTGCAACATAAGTCGTTGTGATGTGGTCGTTTGAATATTTAGAATGAGATAAGAACTGGATGGACATCATCCTCAAACTGGAGGTATGGATAAAAGCAGAGGAGCTAATCCTTGAAGACAACTGTATCAAAGTCACGTACGACCTTACCGGATGTAACTTTCCAGCCCATTTAGTCGTAACTGTGCTCTCTCTCTCTCTCACTCCGTGTAAAACAATTCAAAAAGAAATTGCCACTGGGGATATTTTCCCCCCGTTGACACCATTTTCGAAAGCCAAAAGACGAGATTATTCAAATTGCTCACCACCATCCTTCCACGATGAAATATTATCTTTCTTCCTCTTTCCGGCAGTTAAATTTTCATTATGGGAGACGGTGTTTTTACGACAGTGATGCATTCGTTTTAGCAACAGATTTGGGTTCAGAGAAAAGGGGATAGATTCTACTTCAGGGGTAACCTGGAAGATCATACATCTCAAGGCATAATTTGAAAACTATAACACTGGCTAGATACTGTGCATGAAAATGGTAATAAATTACAGTTCCTTACTACACACGATTTCGTCTAAAAAAAGAATTGCTTTTCTGAGGACGCTTTTTCAACCAAATTGCTTATGGCAACAATTTCGTCTACCAAGAAGGTGGCGTGTGTTGGTCGTGAGACAACGTGTGAGTTTAAAATTCCTTTGCTCCCATTCAATTCAAAGTTGGAATAATTTCGATAGTAGTAACTGTTTCATAAGCATTTAAAAAAGTGTTTTTATTATTTTTGCATTTTACATATACGTTTGTGAACAACCGAATGCCCTTTGGCTGTAAAGACCAAATATTGGGTTCAAACATTCCGTTCTAGGAAGCGAAGAACCTTTATCGGGGATTTTGAATTGAAAATCAGTTAGCTGATCTCATAAAGAGATGGAAGGGTGTTTTCGTTCAGGGAACTCTGGTTGTTCATCCGACAAAACAGACCGGAAGAAGAATAACTATCCTGTTCCGTCGGATACGATATACGTTTACGAGTAAGTGTAAAAACTCAAGCAGAGAGAGAGAGAAAGAGATACGCGTATCTTTTGCAATACTTTATGCAAACGTTTAATACGTTGTAATAGGCAATAGCAAGTAAGACGATTTTCAAATTCAAAGAAGATATTAAATAAAGTTAAATCAAGGTTTTGGAGGCATGTGAGTATTATTTTTCGGTGAGTCGAGTCTCCTTCACATTCACAAATATCACAAGTATACGTTTTTAGACATTAAATAAAACATTATTTTCGCTTTCTATATTATAATGAAATCTTCATCATATTAACGCATTAGTCTCATCAAATCAATGACTTGATAAGGCTGTTTAATCCTCTAGACCAGGGATTTTCAACCTTTTCCAGTGGCGTACCACTATATTTAATTCAAGATCTTAGATGTACCAGTAAGGCAGTGGTTCACGTACCTGGTTGTACGTGAGCCACTCAACCAGTGGTACGTGTACCATAGGTTGAGAATCCCTGCTCTAGACAGAATGTTACATCTGTAACAGTGTACATTCTCTGACTAGTTTGTTTCTGTGGAAGAAAAATTCAAATTTCCGGGAGGGAAAACCCCTGCTTCTTATGAAAATGGTTAACTTAGCTTCACTTTACATAAAATAAAATGCCTTATGAGGTTACTGGAGTTATAGCCGTGATTCGAATCCGGGTCGTTTCAACCCAAACGCAACGTCTATACCAACTGGGCTAAGGAGGCACTTTTAATTATAAATTTTACACAATTTAAATGGGTATATTTAATTTTAATTCTACAAAATTTGTAGATTATATAAAATTTCAAGGCAAACAGATATTTGGCGAATTTCATAATTTGATGATGTACGGAGTTGCGTACGTAAACACGCCAACCTATGACATTATCACCGTAATGAATCATAAAAGACTCATTTGAGCAAAAGATCGAGCACTCCTATCTTATACCTAAAAGCTAGTTAGGATTTTATAGCAGTGAAGTCCTCTTATACGTTCTAGTATATTAAATGAACCAAAATGAAATTTAAGAATCTAATGTTGAAGATGGGAAGGACCAATTTGAATTAAATTATAAAATAAAACTGAAAAAGTTTGTTACTTACGATAACAGCCAGCCTGCCATCAACTGATTTGCGGGAAGACTTAAACCATTTCGTTGTATTTTAAGGTTATAATCACCTTTTCGTCGATATTTTAGTTCAACTTACTATTTACTATAAAAGTAGCGTACTGTTTTTAATGGTGAAATGCTGAAACGTTTTGTGGGGGGGGGGGCAGTAGGAGAGAAGAGTATGTTCTTCTTAATAGCCTCAAGTGATGATCTTTTGGTCATCTTAAAGAATTACTCTGAATTTTCTTTTACACACAAGGAGTGGCGAGGAAGGAACCGTGCAATCTTTTCGACAGCTGTACGAATCCTTTCAGTTATTTAACAACAGCGAGAAGAATCGAAGTTTAAGTGCGTCGATCGGACGTGAGATAAACGTACAATGCACATCCATTATACAATACCATGACGCTGGCGACATCATCCGCAATATAAATTGCTTTAAAGCTGCAGTCTGGAAACCAACCAAAACGACGTTCGTATGTGAAAACATAACGAAAGCGTGCTACACATTATGATAGTTTTGTCTCGGTGCCAAAATAAACAGAAAGGAGAAGACAGAACGATGACGAAATTGCACCATATTGTTCTGGTTCCCAAATGTACGGTTACAAGAAGGAAGTACAAACAGGAAGCTGTAGGATTAGAGTAGTTGGTAGATTATTTGTCAGATGAAAATTCAATGCACTATCTTTTTGAAATGTTAAGTATACATTATTTAATTATTAAAGAATTTACTTTAATTCCCATATGCTATAATCCTTACTATGCTAATACTAATACCCAACGAATATTTTAGATTGGCTGATGCTCTAAAATTATAAAAATAAAAAGAGAGAGAGATACTCTCTCTCTCTCTCTCTCTCTCTCTCTCTATATATATATATATATATATATATATTAGCGTCAACCTTTGACGTGTACGCTCAGATTTCTGGATGCATTCATTAATATACACGGTATTGCCAATGGTAGATCAGAAGTAGGGAGGGATCCCACCATCAATACACACACACACCACATACTTTACAACTGTCAGCTACTGAACTCCATCCGGATGCCCATAATACAAGTCATCACTTCCGGAGACAAGTGACCAGTGTCAAAACAGGGACTTATCAAAAAGCACTACTCAGAATTAATTAAATTTGCCAATAAGATTGCTGTAATACTATAATTCATACAGTATCAGTAATTTATGTCAGATTAAAACAAAAATTACTGATACTGTATGAATTAGAGTGTAAATATATGTATAAATAAAAATATGAATATTGATACAAAAATGTAAATATTAATCAGTACTTGGAAGCTACATGTAATATATGCGTTGTATGCAATGGAGCATGTAGGAATAAATTACCTCCTGGTAGGGTTACTACTGGGAGGAACACACACACACACACACACACACATACATAAAGCAGAGAGAGAGAGAGAGAGAGAAATCGGTATTCTGTTACAATTCTTTTTTTTTTTAAATAAAACTTGTATTATATAGAAAAGTAAGCAAGCTATAAAATAATTCAGATGAGCAGAAACCATAGCAATTATAATTATATTAAATAATATAAACAGTGATGTGCTGTCTTTTGTTGGCTGCCAGGAAATTACCTATTATTCACTTTTCGATATCCAATCAGAAACAACTTATACAGCTACAAATTCAGTATAATAAGCTCCATATTTCTCACATTCGTTAAAATTCGAATACGGCGATGTTAGTCATCTTTTATTCCTTTTATCTGATTTGAATTCCTTTCTTAAATGCTGTTATGTGGTCATTCGAACCTTCATTAGGAGAGTGGAATTTAGAGTTTAACTATTATGTTTGTGTCGCTTTTATTTAGCCTTATTTTCTATGAATTTTATTCGATCGCAATTTAAAAAGCCAAAATGGTTATGTATACAATCAATGTTTTCCAAAATTAAAGGTGATTCATCAAGTAAATCTGATAAGAATTTATTTAATTTTTTTTTATCCTGATCCGATTTTAATACAAATATCTCTATTATGATCTTATAACCTAATTACAACAAATTAAGAACAATATGGGAAACTTTTTTTTGTGTGTGTATTAATGCTGAGTGAGTTAAATAAAATAATATGGTTATATATTAAAGCCCCTGCCATTATTCCGCTGAGCAAGGAAGTACCATAATAATATGGGTGAAACAAACATAGAAAGAAGTCATGCTTTTAAATTTAGTTTAAGTGACTCACATCCATGAAGGATTGTAAGCGTATTTTACTACAGGATGGACTAATGTTTTTTTTTTATTTTTTTATTTTATTTTTTTAACGCATAAGTAATTCGTATTTCACAATCGTCCCCCTTTTCTATTTTAAAATTAAAGTCTGAATCAGTCCCTGAATTTCTGGTGTCATGAGGTCTTCTATTTCAGCTTCAACTATTCTTCCAGGAGCAATGCAGCATCACAGATGACAAACTACACGACAGGAAAAAAAAAAAAAAAAAAAAAAAAAAAAAAACATCGCTCACCAATTTCTAAAATGTCCGACATGTTATACATACGCTTTTTCCCCCCCTCGTCTCTGTGTCACATAATAGTCCATTTTAATGTGTTCAAACAGAACAAAACGACTAAAAAAAAGCTTGTTACTGATAGACAAGACTGGTAAAACAACCTTGAGTTGAAAAAAAAAAAAGGTACAAGGTTTTTTTTCATTGATTCAGTTACTGATTTTTGTTTTCTTACTGCAGGAGTTGAAACGTTCATCACTATTACCACAAGTCGATATTTTACGAGCGTAGGCCGATGGTGCATTGTTTTCTTGTTGCTACTTTGGCTTAAGCTGTTTTATTATCCTTACTTCCCATATAATAAGAAGACTCGAGCCTTTACTATTTATTGATCCATCACAAAAGCTTTTTCCACCAGGAAACGGATTTTTTTATTTATTTATTTTATTATTATTATTTTTTTTTTAGCCGCAAAACTCGGTAAGAAGACGGACATACAATTAGCAGACAAGAATATCATAGCTTTAGTTGTTTCAGCCATAATTTCTAACAATTCCATCCACTACAAGCCAAAATTTGCCACTACGACAGTTTAAATAATTCTTCGACCCGGAAACAAACACATCCTATTAATGAAAAGGTACAAGTTCCCAATCGGAGAGAATTCCGAATGTGACAATACATTGCAGTTTCAACCCGGACTGATAACCTAGACGCCAACACGTGTTCTACGTACAGAAAGTCTGTACGTATAAATTAACAAGAAATTTAAAATATCACCTGGAAAAATAAACATGAGCAGATCCTCAAGTTTTACAGTACAGGTATCCCTCGATTAACGCGATCAATTAATTTCTCGATGTTACCGTGTATATCAAAATCGCGTTGATCAAATCTAATAATCAATGGTAAAAATTACAATTCGTCCATGATCGATTACTGTATTAATAATTCGTTTTATATGGTACTCTTTTAGGAAAGATAAAAAATGAATGCAAAGTAAATGTTTAATGAATACTTGTACCTACATTATTTACTGCAATTTTTTTTTTTTTTATCAAAAGAAGTTATCAAGAGTCGTTTGAACAGTTTCAGTTTTTCTCTTATCGGCATAAATTCTACGATAACAAGCAAAATGACTCTCCAGACCTCGGCAAACAAGCAATAAAACAAAGAAAAAACACTGCAAATATAATACATGATGGTACAAATTAAGTGGGTATTGAATCCAACATTATTTCATAGCCGAATATAGAAATTACAAGAGTTTCTTTCCGAATATATAGAAACTAAAAGTTTCGGCGGATGCAAGCATAAGCAACCTTATGGACAACTCGTAGTAAAGGTGGAGTAAGCTCCAGATCACTTTCCTTAGTATTTTCCATAATGTAAAGCACATCTCCTAGAGGACATGTATGATAAATAAGCCTTTGGCTCTCCATTTCAGTAACACATGATGGTTTATTTATTTTCAGTTACAATCTAGAAATTATTGAACAAAGAATAAAAAAAAACAAAAAAAACGAAACCATACTATATTGACATTGGAGGTCGCGGTATATCTCTCAGATACAATTTACTATCAAATATCACAGACCTTTACATGTGTTAAACCAAACTGATCTTGAACTTTATAAAACCAAATGTGTTAAAGCAAAAAAACAGTGCGGAATATCACTTGTAACATATGAATACACAGCCGCTCATGACCTCCAAGCTATACACTGAATCGTGTAAGAATATTTATATTAAACATTTTGCATGTATCTGTCAGATCAGATGCGAGCTCCGCAGGGTTAAAGGCGCGTTAATCAAAACTCTTGCCGCGTATATCAAGGGATTGCCGCAATTAATTTCGCCGCGTTAATCAAATCCAGCGTTAAGAAAAACCGCGTTAAGCAAGTGATATCTGTCCATTATACAATATACTGTATACACTAACGCCTAACTTAATTTAAGCTTTGGTTTTTTTTTTAATTTTTATTTATTTATTTATCGAGAGCAAAAACTTAGTGTTAGCTGATTAATATAAAAAAGTCAATAATTAGATGAAAATGTTATTTGCATATATAAAAGAAATTTACTTTAATATACAAGTTGATTTCACCAACCTAAATAAGATAGGTTACATAGTTTTTAGGTGCATATTTAATGACCTTGGGCGACCTCCAGTTTGCTCCTCTTCCCATCCACGATTGCCTTTGAATAAAATATAATATCCTTTCTCGATAAGGCTGTTTCCTACTTTCAAAGGATGCTGGAAGTGCTTTCACGTCAAACGAAATCAATGAGAAACGCAGAGTTTATGATAGGATACAAAAACTGCTTTTTTTTTGTTTGTTTGTTTTCGTTTTACTTATACATTTCTCGTTTTATTTACATGTAAGTCAACTAACTATTACAATAATAATAATAATAATAATAATAATAAAGCCCCCAAATATGTCAAATGACAAAAATTTCTCCAAGGGAAAAAAAAAAAAAATCTTGGGATCCGATGTGACCAAATGATTGCAAATATTCGGAGGGACGAACGACATGACCGTTTATTTTTGCAATACTTCATAAACACAGGTGATTAATTAGTAGACAATTTGCCGGACTAATTGGCAGTGGTTAGGATAACTATCCTCAAACCAACAGGCGCTGTGGTTTCGAATTCCACTCTGGAATGGAATTCGAAATTTGCGAATGTTTTAGGCAGTACATAAATTTCATCACCAGGTGTGAGGCCCACAACCCTTCTCACTAGAGGACTGAAGTGGCATGAAAAAGTTCCTTGTTTCGTCGCGAAAATAGAGCCAAGATTATCTAATCCTTAGATCACCCATAGTACTAATATAATGTATTATAAGCTAATAGCCTTTCGTGGGACGTGGAATTACTACTGAGAATAATCCTAGAGAGAATAAAAGGCACTTTGTCAGTAGAAATAGAAGACACTCAATCAGGTTTTCAAAAAGACAAAAGGTACAAGAGAAGGAATCTTCAATTTGAAAACATTGTGTGAAAGAAGCCTTGACAACCAGAAAAGCATATATCTTTGTTTTATTGATTACACCAAAGCATTTGATTCAAAAGATCACAAGAAATTAATACATATCCTACAGAATAATGGGTTAAAAGGAAAAGATATACGTATAATTACAAATATATACCGGAATCAAATGGCCTCAATAAGATATAAAAATACATATTCTGGCAACTTTGAAATCAAAAAGGAGTAAGGCAAGGATGTGTCTTATCACCCTTACTGTACTATATATATAGTGAGCAAGTTTTTAAAAATACTGTATTTCAGAACTGAAGGGTGTAAGAAACTGAACATAACTGTTAACAAAAAGAAAATTGAACAGTTCAGTCTTTTATATATTTGGGACAAATGTTTACAGACAGAGGAAATTTCCTTAAAGAAATAAAAAGAAGAATAGAGATAGCAAGAAAAGCCTTTACTGATATGAAAACTGTTCTAACATCCAGAGACATTAATATCGACACAAGAAAAAGATTAATAAAATGCTATATTTGGTCAAGCCTTCTCTACAATAATGAAACTTGGACTCTAAATAAAGAAGCAGAGAAAAAATTAGAAGCTTTCGAAATGTGGACCATCAGAAGAATGTTGAAAATACCATGGACAGAGAAAATGAAAAACGAAGATGTTTTAAAGAAAGCGAAAATGAAAAGAACATTAATGAAGGTAATTAAAGAGCGAAAACTTGAATATTTTGGACATCTAACTAGACAAGAAGGCATTCAGAAATTAATATTAGAAGGGAAATTGGATGGAAAAAGATGGAGAGGTAGACCCAGAAGAATGTGGCTTGAAGACATTAAGGACTGGACTGGCTTGAATTACCATAAATGTTCCAGAGCAGCAAAAGAAAGAAAAACGTTCCGTGACATGGTTGCCAACCTTCGTCTAGGGGATGACACTTGAAGAAGAAGCCTTTCGTGGGTATAATTCAGATTTAAAAAAAAAAAAAACCTTAAAACATGACAGCAAGAATGCAGACGGAGTTACAGTTATCTACCAGCAGGGAAAGAGAATGTGTTTGAGTGAAAAGGTGAAGGAATACGGTGTATGATGTCAATCATTGTATTTGATACGAAGACTTGTTCAACGTTAAAAATAATAAATCTTAACGAAACAGGAGACCAAAAAATGCGAATACTTCAAAGAATGTTTCTTCATCTTCTGAAACAGAAGAACTCAAGGGTTTGTAACTTTGTAACAGATGTCAGGTTGTCGCCTCGTGGAAAAGTACCATCACCGAGCAAGAACTAAAACTATTTCTCATTCTCCGGAGTCTTCGTTAGATGAAGCTATTGGAAATCGGCAGATCAATATCCGGTGATGCGTACATCCTTTTAAATGAACTCAATAGCAAAATTAGAGTAGATGAAAAAAAAATGTTACGAGTTTTTTACGAGGTAAATGCTTTTTCGTTATATTTAATTTAAAAATTACAGAAAACTTGCTGGCTTACGTATGTGTGTACATAATATTAATAAATGGCGTTATTTAAAAAAAATGAGCAACAGGAACATATGATATTTTGCATTGCAATCATTTAGAAGCAAAATCTAATAAGAGTTGTACATTGAGCACCCACTATCGACGACTGTGGTTCTAAAAATATAGTGAATTATAAAATCCTCATTTACATAGGATCCTTCCTGTCAAGGACTTTACATAACTTACGAAGTTTGATTATTTTGCTATTCCAAAACGTGCAAATAAAATATAATTCTAAGGAGTTTGTTTCTGCGGCCTAGTTGGCGGAGTGGATAACATTTGTACTCTCCGAGCACGTTCTTGTCACCCAGTATTGAGATTACCAACGTGTTTCAAGGCCCGAAGCAACTTGAAAATTTTCACCTTTGGTAGCTACAGTAGGTTTTCCAGGTTATCTAAATTTTGTCTAGTCAGGGTAATGTTAGAGGTTTCCAATCTTTGGTGAGTGAGATCGCCATTAAATACAAAAGATACGAAATTCGGATACTTTCATAAAACTGTGAAATTTCGCGTAGATAGTATTAAAGTACTCAACAATGACTAAGAAAAATTAATTAATGACTTCGCTTAAAGATACGGTATTATGATTTATTAGGAAATTTTAATAGAAATAATCACAAGCCGTATTTAAAACTGAGAATCAGATGTATAAAACTCGCGAAGAAATTTTTTTTTAAATTGTTTATTCTGCTAGAATAACTCCCAAAACCAACAGTCAGAAGTTGGGGAACGATAGGGCGTAGATTCCCCCAATACATTATCTCTTCACATTTCTCAATAACAATTAACACAAGGGAAGGTTTTCACTTATCCAATCTAGATAATAATAACCAACATAAATAATGACCAACCCTCTCCGAGCTTTGATGCAGTACAATCATTCAAATTATGCATTGCACATTTAAACACCGGATGAAATCTGAGTCTGAAATAACAGTTAAAAAAAAAAAAAAAAAAAGTCAAGCACGAGTGATACATACATTGGAACTAAGCCAGGAAGCCCGCCTTTCAAGATTGGACTCCGAGCAATTTCAATACACTCCGGATACCGGCTATGGCAACCAGTCATACTGTTTACAGACACGAACGTTACGTCTCCAAACCTTTCCCCTCATCCCCCACCCCCAAGTGTCGCGTTTCCTCCTGTTCTCATTTTACACACGGACCTCTCTACGGAACACGCGTTGCTCCCTGACCTCTGCAGAAAAACATCCAAGTTACTTACTGCATGTGTGAATTACGAGAAAAGGGGAGGAGAGTGATTCGGAGGTTATAAGTAGCTCAAATAGTTCACGGTTGGGACGAGGGGACGAGAAAAGGGAAGCGAAATATTAGTAAAAGTATATTCGTGGGGGGGGGGGAAGAGTCGTGCTTAAAGGGTTCAGACTGTGTAGGCTGGAGATAACCACAGGACGTGTATTACTCAAAAAAAAAAAAAAAAAAAAGAAGTTTACTTTAGGCTAAAGATGCGAGCAACGGGAATTCTGAATCAGTCCTTAACATTCAAAGAACCACTTGAGATAAAAGTAAATATTACTAAGAAACGAACAGGAATAACACAGTTTCATACTGGGGAAGTTATAAACCTATTAACTATTCACCATGAAATTTTAATAAAAGAGCCTCCGTAGCTGAAATGGTAACAACAAATACCCTTAGGAAAGAGATGGGTTGGAAAATCGCCTGTGATGCGAAGAACCTTTATAAAGGCTTTTGGAATGGAAGTGAGCAAGCCGGTCTCATGTGGTGGGGGTGTTTAATTCTGCCAAACAGGAAAATCGACCAGAAGAACAAACACCATTACCAGACACATGCTTAAGCACATCGATGAATGTTGTTAATAACCAGTAGTAAGAATTCGGATTAATAACATGGAATGAGATCATGGTAGGTGTACGTATCTAAAGCCAGATTTTTCTTCGGTTTCTAAGAATATCTAGAATGAACGCTTTCGGCGGAAGTTGGGATTTATGGGAGGTAAAGATGGAAAGTTACACAAAATGTGGCCCGCATTTTGAGGTTGTTTAGATAACCTCAAAATTATATTTGGTTCTAAAACTGGAGAGTCGGTTTTAATCCTGTATTTAAATCCTTTTAGATTTCCTACAGCACTCACAGACTGTCATGGGAATGGTTGGTAATAATAAGCCAAATAGTTCCCGTGATGAAGAAAAAATAATGCTCAAATATAATAAACGGTTCAGAAATACTGTTCCAACCTACAATAACAATACTGACGAAGGAATCGTAAAATGGCTCGGAATGGTCGAACCCCTCCTCTTCTGCTTCATATTACCTTCCTGTTTTGTTTAAGCGAGACCTCAAAAACAAACAATACTAAAATAAAAAAAAAAATCGAACTCTATATTTCGCAGAGACAATCATGAATGACTGAAGTGCGTTGTTATAAAAAACAAAGAACACTCTGGTATCTGATATCCAGAACTGGTAGTGATAGAATCTCACTGTTCAACATTATCTCATCTTGTCTTCGGGTAGACAAGAACCTAATTGTACACTCCTTTTTTGTCACACAATTTTGTTTTCTGTTCGCACTAATAGCGTATCTCACCGTGAGGAGAATTCACCATTCCACGATAAGGCAGTAAAATGATTTCTTTGACTCACCTAGATAATATTATCTACCCGACCTAGTTACGAACAACAAGTTTAGCAAACGCAGATATTTGCTAAGCCTGATTGTGCGCAAAACAATGTAGGAAATGTCCACAAAACACACACATTCAAGTTATACAGGGATGAATCGAATTTCGTTGTTGTTCGAGTACATTCTTATACTCGTATTATTGTTCTTCACTTTTTTTGCTCAGGTGTAGCAGAAACGAGATAGTCATCTATATTTATTTCATGACGTCAAGGACCGATGTGGTCTAGCTAATCCTAGTACACATTTCAAAAGATACGTTTCAATTTTTGTATCGTATTGTGATAATATTATACCACTTAACGAAACAGTAATTTAGTGCTCATGAAACTGAGTAGGTCTTCAATAAGCGGGGAGGTGGTGTCACACCGGACGATGAAATTCATCTTACCCCTAAAGACAAATTACAAACATCCATGCCCATAACGAAATTCGTAAACCGTAGCCTACTGGTTGGACAGCGGATACGCTAATTTGAACCAATTTAAATTTACTTGAAAAAACGAATAAAATAATGCAAATTCGACATTTTAAAGAACCTTGTGGTAATTTCCGTGATCCTAAATATGCAACAGAATGTCCGCTTTGAATTTGACTCTAATCACTGTGAACTTTTTTTTTTTTTTTCCCTGACGATTTTAGTCAACTTTTAACACAGACAAGTAAACATTCCTCCCGGAAGAACCTCGAGTTCTTAAATAGCACAACTCGACCGTAGCCACACTCGAGCATATAAAAATAAACACTGCATAGGATTATGAACATTGCCTCTTATCTAGCGCCCTGTAGGAATGTACGATCTTGGAAAGTGCCTAGTAATTAAAAAAAAAAAAAGTAGAGCTAAGCGAGTGAATGACATGCGCACTTTTTGAGAAATGAAAAGACTAAAAATATTCACTTTTATATTAACAGCATCCCAAAAGCGAGAGAGAGAGAGAAAATCAAAAATAAAATAAGATTACAAGAACTGATAACAAACATTATAAATAATTATGAAACTGACTTAATAATAATTTAACGAACAAGTAGTAAATAAAGAACCATATTTATAAATGTTTTATTCCATTTATTACATTTCAAAAGATACATTTCAATTTTTGTATCGTATTGTGATAATATTATACCACTTAACGAACCAACATAACATTGTCAGAAATCAAATTGATTATATACTGATAAATAAAAGATTCCACAGTAGTATAAAGAGTGCAAAGACTTATCCTGGAGCAGATATCTCATCAGACCGCAATCCCATAGTTGCACGTCTTAGATTAAAATCAGCTAAAAAATCACAAAAGAAGAAAAAGAAAATTGATGTAGAAAAACTGAAAGACCCGAACATAAATAAAAGTGCCAAGACACAGCTTAACCTGCGATTACAACAGATTAACATAGAAGAACATAAAAGTGTGGAATCTCTTTGGAATAGCTTAAAGAATGCCATCGTAACAACAAGTATTGAAGAAGTAGGTTATGTGAATAATATAAAACAATAGGAATGGATGACAGATGAGATTCTTTCTCTTATTGATACAAGAAGAATGTACAAAAACAAAGACCTTGCCAGGTATACAGAAACACATAACATCATCAAGAAAAAAAATAAAAGAAGCCAAGGAAAATTGGATGAAAAATTTATGTACTGAAATTGAACTGCTTCAGAAGAAACATGATAATTTCAATCTGTATAAGAAAATCAACGAAATTTCTGGAAAACTGAAGAAAAAGCAAATAGTGTCTCTAAGAGACGAAAATGGAAAAATAGTTCTAGAAGAAGAGAATAAAGCACAGATTTGGATAAAATATGTAACAGAACTTTTCAATGATACTAGACAGAAGCCTATAAATATAAAAGATAACATTCAAGGACCAGCAATCATGAAATGCGAAATAGAGAATGCTATACGAACAAGTAAAACAGGAAAAGCCAGTGGACTAGATGGTGTGCAAACAGAATTTTTAAAATTAATAGAACCAGATAACATCAAACTTCTTGAAAAACTATTTAATAAAATATATGAAAGTGATGAATTTCCATCAGATTGGCTCACATCTACATTTATCACTGTCCCAAAGAAACCCAAAGCGAATTCCTGTGGTGACTTCCGACTTATTAGTCTAATGAGCCAAACATTAAAAATATTTTTGAAAGTAATTCAGAATCGTATTTATAGAAAAAGTGAAGAAACTCTAAGTGAAACACAATTCGGCTTTCGGAATGGTTTTGGTACTAGAGAGGCCCTTTTCTGTACCCAAATATTGATACAAAAATGCATAGAAAAACAGAAATCTGTCTTTATGTGTTTCATAGATTTTGAAAAAGCATTCGACAAAGTCAGACACACTAACTTAATAGAAGTCCTTCAACAAATAAGGCTAGACGAACAAGACATAAGACTAATAACAAATCTGTATTGGAATCAGTCAGCTACCGTTCAATTAGACAACATTACCACCAGTGATATTAACATCACAAGAGGAGTGAGACAAGGATGTGTGCTCTCACCACTCCTGTTCAACATATATGCAGAGGTAATCTTTAAAAAAGCATTGGAAGAATATTCAGAGGGAATCACAATAAATGGAAAGATTGTTAACAACCTTCGATATGCAGATGACACCGTGCTAATTGCAGATAATGTTATGGATCTCCAAAAACTCATTGACAGAGTATACATAGAAAGCCAAAGAATGGGAATAAATATAAACATCAACAAGATCATCATGATCATCAGCAAACATCCAGCCTCATCAATGAAACTGACACTCAATGGGGAAAATATTGATCAAGTGTCAAGATATAAATATCTTGGTTGCTGGCTTAATGAACGGTGGAATCCAGAAATAGATATAAAGACAAGGATTCAAGTTGCACGGCAGTCCTTCATGAAAATGAGAACACTATTCTGCAATAAAGACCTAAACATGGAAGTCAGATGCCGAATGCTGAAATGCTACGTGTGGTCTATTCTGCTCTATGGAGTTGAAACATGGACATTGAAGGCGACAACCATCAAGAAAATCGAAGCCTTTGAGATGTGGCTATACAGAAGAATGCTAAAGATATCATGGACAGAAAAAATTACCAATGAAGATGTCTTAAAATCCATTGGCAAAGCTAAACATCTTGTACAAATAATCAAGAAACGAAAAACATCATATCTTGGCCACATCATGAGAAACAGCAAATACCAACTTCTACAAACTATTTTGATAGGAAGAATTGGTGGCAAAGGAACTAGAGGAAGAAAAAGAATATCATGGTTTGACAACATCAAGACGTGGACAGGACAGAGCAGTGCACAACTGCTCAGATTAGCACAAGAGCGCAGTTTGTTCGCCAAGATGGTCGCTGACCTTCGATAGAAGATAGCACAATAAGAAGAAGAATTCCATTTAGAAAATACCAAAATATACGCTGAAATATACGACCATTTCTTCATTAAGATATTTCAAGTATATATAATTTATATAAATTTAATCATTATTTAAAATTATCTCGTTTATACATTATAAAATTATTATAATATATTATACAGCAATTTTTAATTTATAGTAAATATAAATTCTTTTACTACAAGTATTGCCTAAATAAAATGGAGGACTGGAATTTATAAAAGTGCAAACCTGTTAATCCAGAATGAACAGTATTAATAACACTAAATTAATATGAACAAATCTTAAAACCTAAATAAAATTTTCTCTGTCGTTTTGTATTATTTCCCATTTTACTAAAACTACAAAGCAGGTACGTGCAAGCTGGTTGAGTTGTTTAGAATTAAATACCAATTAAAATATATTAAAAATAAGTACAAACTTGGGCGTGTGTGTCTCATTTGTCTCAGGAGAACTGCCTGAGATTGACTAACTCAGGACTGGTTAAAAATACCTAAAATGTTTCTTGAATTCTTGAAGGGATTTATGCCAGGTCTTCCCAACCAAACCACACGTGTGCTGCAGTATCGTCTGACTGTGTCATGACGAAGGCGTCCTCGGTTATCATTGCGCATGCCCATTGTTAAATACGTTGTACAACCGTTTTTCTCGAACAAAGTAGAGAATCATCAATCACACTTCTCTAGCAAGACAAAAACTATAGAAGTATGGTTATGCGTGACGTATGCCGAGAAGTAGATACGTCACATATCTCCATTCCATAACAAGACTCGTTGCGTGATATAACAACGAAATTGTTAATTTGGGGAACTGTCAACGGCACTTTTAAAATAATTATTCTAATGCTGTAGAATGAGCCTCAACCAAATTATTGCAGTCAGACGGTATCAAGTTACGGAAGCGTTGCCATCTCGGAATGATTTTTTTTTTTTAAATCGTCCCAAATATTATAAATAAACTAGTGATTTTTTTTGTTATTTTTATCTTACTTTTCACTTCTGAAGGATCCGTATCTATCAGAGCGACTATCTTGAGATAATACTGCAAGAGTAACAGCAACATGAAATTTTGTTTTGTCTTTTTAATCTTTCTGAGTGCCAAAGCTTAAGAGTACGACCGAAAGACTTCTTAAAATCGATAACAAAAAAAAAAAAAAAAAGTCTCTTACATAGACTTTTTTTGAGTCTAGTACTGTTAAAAACATGATTTGTATTCTCAATAAGGTGAATTAATACATGGCCAGGAATCAGTTTAAAATAGTTGACATTTTGAAAGAATATATCACTGTTATTAGTGTACCCAATGGGATTGTGGGAGATGTACTGATCCCTAATTTCACTACATTTGGCAGCTGCCTGTATAATATATATGCATAATGTTCTCAAAATTTAACCTCTTTCTGAACGGACTGGGGCATTTACAATTTTTTTTTTTTTTAATATATCATTCACTTGTACGTATGTGCATACATATATAGCAGAATCAGTTTTGACATGGAACAAAAACTTTAGATACACAAATATCATATTTTTGACATCCTATCTGTAGATGGCGTATATAAACACATAATACAGGAGAAAATATTCCCAGTAGAGTTCAGTGCAGCTTGGTAAAATATTCTTCTTATTATTATTATTAAATGGTACCTCCATGGAGTGCTTGATTCATCGCCGGAGACGTTACAGTTTACACTGCATATATAGTAAGCCCACAGATACGAGACCCTTCGACACTTCTGCGCATGTCAAAAGAAGGAGAATCCATTCCGATTATAGGGTAATCAATCCGTATTGTGGGATGAGCTGTTTATTATTCTACGTCGGAAAATTAACTTTTCTTTTATGATCATTGTAGTTTTTAGAGTGGTATCTATTTTGCTTGTCTAACAGTTGGAAAACTTTACGTATAAAGCACGTGTTGGTGACCAATTCGTACATCGCCTTATTTCTTTCTCCCATTCAATATTGAATTGACACTTCTTGGCAGCCTGCCAACGACAGCTCTCGCTTCTGTAGTGGGACTATACTACACAACTCGCCCCACAATCTTTGTTCTCATTCTTAACCACATGTATTGTCTGTTCTGTTTGCCTGTTATGGAAGGAAAAAATTCTTGCTATCTCCGTATAAGACCGTAAAACTCATCTGCAACTTAAAAGCCAGTAGAAAGATGGTTTGCGTTATGTCGAGATTTGGATCCTGATCTTTTCTGAAGGAAGGCAATGTCGCGTTGTGCTTCGAACTACAGTAAGGAGGTGCTATACGAGTGCTACAAATGAAGCGATCTGAACAGCACACATTTGAAACGGGTTGTTGCCCCCCCCCTCCCCTAAAAATAAATAAAAAATAATATAATAAATTTTTAATATAAAAAATTTAAATTACAAGTCATTAGGAAAAATACACCCACGTCCTCTAAAGAGATTCAACGATGACTTCTAAAGCCGGAATAGGCCGATCTAGGCCTAAATCCTTGGAAAGTGTGATGATGATGATGATGATATAATAAATAAAATAATAATAAATAAAACAAGCTATGCCAAATATAAATTCCCAAGAAAACACTGTGGAGAGTTAATTTTTAATGAGAAAAAGAAAAGAAAAAAAAGAAGAAAAGGCAAAAATGAATTCTCTGATCGTTAGAATACAACCCAAATGAATGACTTTAAAAACAAATATTGGTTTAAAAATAAAAATGATTAAAAAACTGTTTTCAATTATATAGTTTCATGTCTACTTCAGTATATTATTATTATTATTACGCGATACCTCAATGGACTACAAGGACTGAGCACAGGTATACTTGATTGCGTACATAGTACGCAATCCACCATCTTCCATTGGGAAAATTTGAACTTGTTTGATAGTAATTAGTTCTTGATATCTGGTTTTATTTTACTTAATTTCAAACGTACATTTGGCTTCAAAGGGAGACTTGTTCTATATTTTTGTATTTTTTTTTAATACATCATAAAAGAAAATCCTGTTTCACATAAATATATCAAATCAAACAGCATTAAAATTTTTATTCCTCACCAGAAAACGTAATGATTCTAATTTCTGTAGTGACAGAAATTAGAATCAGATAAATAAAAGAAAATGTGGACGTGCATTCAATTATGTGAGCAAGCGCGCAAGACCACATACGTCAATTGACGCAGACTTTTGCTAAATCCTCAAAAATTTACACAGAAATTTACGCAAGCAATGCGTACGGATAGCAACACTACGTTTTCCAGGAAGGAATAGAAAACAACGCGAGATATGACTCGCTCACGATTTTAAGCTTTCCAAGAAATATAGAGCTATCTGCTTGGAGGTTGAATAAACAAAATATTTGAAAATCAACACATTTTAATTTATAAAATTATGAAAATTCATAATTTCATAAATTAAAAAAATTAAACCGTCAATTCATTTCATGATGAATGAACAGAACATTATAAAAAATAAAAAAATTACAATGAATGATATTAAATAGATATTGAATCATATATAACTCCATTACTTATTTTTTCCTGGGTTCTTCAAAAAACGTGGTACTCTAGAACACATTCAATGTATCAGAAGACTAATAGAGGATTCAAAGGACAAGAACTTACCATTGTTGGAAGTTTATTTTCCACTTGGTTAGACTATAATAAATTTAGTTTAATCCTTTATCCAAGTGTAAGCAAACAAAGTTTTGCGCATAAAGTATCTTCAGGACTGAGGCAACCCGTAGTAAAGGTGGACCAAGTTCTCATCACTCCTTGTCTCAGTATCTCCCACCATGCAAAGCACATCTCCTTGCAGATATGTATAATGCTATGCATTAAGGGAAGGTCCACTACCCAGACCGGTTTCGACCTTTATTGAGGTCTCGTCAGTGGGAGCCAGAACCAGAAGTGGTGATACTAAGACAGAAGCAATGGAGAAGTCATATTTACTTATACGAGTTGCCAAAAGGTGTACCACCTTATTATTAAATTACTCTGGATTTAGAGAAAGATGTTGGAAGTTTATTTTTCTACGAGTTGCCTCAGTCCTGAAGATACTTCAGGCACAAACTTTGTTTGCTTACACTTGGATAAAGGATTAAACTAAATTTATTATAAACTTACCATTGCTTTTGAACTTTATTGACTTTACCAAAGCATTTGATTCTGTTGATAGGGAACGACTTTGGGAAACACTCAAACTTTATGGCATTTCACCAAAAATTATCAGGGCAATCAAGGCACCCCCACCAGGGTTATCAAGCAACAGTACTAGTTAATGGAGAAAAAACACAATTCTCATTCAAGATCCATATACACAGATGTACCTTGCAGACCTGAGCTTTGCAGATGATATAATCCTCATTGACTCTAACATCATAGATGCCCCAAATCGCTTTAACAGCCTTAGGAGAACTGCAGAAATAATTGGACTAAAAATAAACTCTCAAAAAAAAGATATTAAAAAAATCAGATAGATGGGCACATCTATATAAATCAAAATGATCACCTTCATGAAGTAGAGGACTTTGTATACCTAGGATCACACATCTCAGATTCCTTAACAGACATTAAGACAAGAAAACAGAAAGCAATCCAGTTCCACAGAAGTCTTAATAAAGTATGGAAGTCGAGCCTCATCTCAAAGGAGACGAAGATTCGTCTTTACAAGTACACCAGCCAGTCTTTTTATACGGCGCCCAGACCTGGAACACCTCAACAAAAACAGCAACCAATATAATAAACAGCTTTGGAACTACTCGTTCAAGAAACATCCTGGACTCCTAGCAAGACCACATTCCCAACTCTACTATATTAGATGAAATCCAACAAGATCCTCTAGTCAGCACTGTTCAAAACAACCAAATAAAATGGCTTGGCCACCAACTCAGACACCCACCCTCTGCACTTTTTGATGCACTGGTCCCTACAGATGGGAAAAGAAAAAGAGGCAGACTCCGAACTCAATACTGGAAATACAACATTCTCCCTGTTTCCTCTCAACTCTTCGCATTAGAGATCCGTCAATTAGCATACGACAGAGAAGTCTGGCTTTTCTTCCTAAGAACCTCCAGGTCCAATCTCAGTGTATACAAATTCATTTGTTTTGATTTGTTTTCCCATTTACAATTGTAAAAAAATTATAAATAAACGATGATGATGATGATAATGTTCTGCATACCATTTGTTCAGGCAGGGGCGGCTAGTATACAGAAAAGTCGCTGCCAGCATTTCGCTCCCTGTAAGATAATGAGTAGGTTACAAAAATGTAAATACAGTCAACTCTCGATAACTCGAATTTTTAATGAAGTCCCAGCCCCTTCAGTGGAGATTCAATGTTAAACTTTCTCGATTACTTGAACCGAACTTCCGATAACTCTAACGTTTCCGAACAAATTTTTAAAATTACATTCGTGTACAAATTGTCACGTAGCTTTTAAACTAATTTCTCCCCTTTTGTATGTCTTCAGGGTTCTCTTTCCATTGTGAAAGTATTAACTGGAAAACTGCTAATCCTTTCACAATGGAAAGAATACATACTCGACTACGAAGGCGATAGTCACGTGGTCAGTGACGGATATGGGGGGGGGGGAGAACAGTGGACAGCGCTCGTTTGCTGTTTTCGCCGCCTCATTATCGGCGGTGCATTGTGTGAACAAGCTGAGCGTCGCAGGCAGTGCAATATCTACATATTATTTTTGCATCTTGATTGATTAATCCTGTGTGTACAATGGCAAAAAGTGTTTCATCAATAAGAGGCAAAAGAAAATTGGTAGTCATGACAACCACATTTACGTGTTTTCAAAGAGAACTGTAGATGAACAACATGGAATCTGGGTTTGTGAAAAACGTTCCACCTGCAAAGGACGTGTTTGGACGGAGGGTTTGGAAGGCGTGGCGGCCAGTGAAAAATTTTAAGTGGGGGTGCTGCATAAAAAAAAAAAAAAAAAAAAAAAAAAAAAAAAAAAAAAATCTTTTTTTCCTAATCAGTAACCAATTTATTAATAAATAAATTTACATATTAAAAATTTACATAAAAAATATTTCACCCTAACGACGAACAAACACTAATAATAAAAGTTTCGTATCTCACAGAAATAACGCGCACAAGCATACAATACATTGCCCAACCGAGCAGTGTCGGAATGACTTGTAACCTGCAATCATAAACGCAAACGAATATCGGCGAGTCTGGCTATATTTGGCCAAACGCGATAATTCTGACACTGCGTTAGATCGCAGTGCGTTTGTTTCGTAATCTAAAGCATTAATAACAATTCCAATTATTAACTATTCAATCACTGTCGAAACATAACCTGTAACCTTTAACATGTTGTGTTGCATTTATATAATGCTGTAAGCATTGTTATTATTTATAAACACAAACAAAATTTAAATTTTTCATTTTTTTCTTGGGGGGGGGGGTGCTGCAGTGTCGCAGTGCTTATGTACGGGCCGCTACTGGTCGTAACTAAACATAACCATGCAGCTCAAGCTTCAAGGTCGGAAGCTTTGCAATTGATTGGTCAAATACGGCAACATGCAACGACCACGAACGAACGGCCATAGCAAATTGTTGCATCAGTAATTGCAAACATGCCAATGTCACGGCCATCACTTCCTAAAAAGGATTCACTTAAACGAACCATTCGTCATGTTCGATGCAACAATGGTACTCCTGTTAGTAATTCCACAAAATTATCAAGAAATTATTATCGATGGCAATGTACAACAGTTTTTGATTTATGATTCTCAGGACGAACTGCTCCCGGGTCGCATGCTTATTTTTTTTTTCCACTAGTAACAATCTTCAGTTATTAGCGCGTAGCCAGGAATGGTTTTCTGATGCAACTTTTAGCACAGTACCCATGCATTTCCAGCAGCTTTATACAATTCATGTGGTTCAATTCAATGCAGTTATTCCAGTGGTCTACGCGCTTCTGCCAAACACGTCAAGTTGCTTCAAGAAGTTAAAAATCTACAAACGGGTCTCCAACCCCAGCAACTTATGACAGATTTCGAACAAAGTGCCATGCAAGCCTTCCAACAAGAATTTGTAAATATCGGTTGTTTTTTTTCATCTTTCCCCAAGCGTTTGGCGAAAGGTACAGAATGAAGGTTTAAAAGCCCGATACGAACAAGACCATGAATTTGCTCGTTGGATTCGAATGATTCCGGCATTGATATTTATTCCTCCTGCTAACGTTATTCAAGCATTTGAAGATTTAGTTGAAGCTGATGACTTTCCCCATTGAAGCTATGGTGCAAATTAATTACAAGATACATATATTGGAAGAAGACAACGGAGAGGCCGGCAATTACCCATTTTTGCCATCGAATTGTGGAATGTTTACACACGAACACTGAATGATCAAAAACGTACCAACAACGGCGTGGAGGGGTGGCACATGGGATTTCAGGAAACTTGTGCTACTTTATTCCCAAATATTTACCGATTCATTGATATTTAAAGAAACAAGGGCTGCACAATTTTGAAATTACACAAATAATTGCCGGTAATTCAGGCAATCAAAGAAACAAGAAGTATGCTTTTTCTGCTAGAATCAAAACAATAGTCCAAGATTTTCAAAATCGTAATGTAATTGATTACCTTAGAGGCATTGCATACAGCTTCGAGTTTTAAACAATAATAACGTGCATTTATTCTATTAAAATAAAATTAATTAGAATTATTAAAAAATTAGGTATATTATTTACAGTTTTGTAGCTTATTCATTATCTCCAGGGGGCGAAATGTGCTGGGAGCGACTTTTCCGGATCCCGTTGACCACAGTCTCGTATTGCTACGCGCGCAAGCATATGCACAAGCATTTTCACACACGCATGCGTATGTGAAAATGGTACCAGCTCATTTATGCCATTTGTTGACATCCTTCGTTACTAGCATTTCTGGGCAATTCGTTGGTATGCAACAGCATAATACAGTAATTTATTTTTCATAGGCAGGGGCAGTTCCACGCATGAGCAAAGAACTGTGAAACTGAATTAATGAAGTCGATATATAAAACCTGAAGCAAAGCAGCACGTAAGAACATGTCACACGGAACAGGATGCAGGGAAACGGGACTGATATGTTTGTCAGCGGAACAAAAAAAGTATAGACAATTTCATGAAAAAAAAAATTACCGGATAGTAAGACAAAAAAAAGTTGTTGTTTATTATAACTACATCAAAAATTCGCCGTTTTTTGAGTGCATAATATTTTTACGCTTTTTATAACGATTTAAGTAATAATTTATCTTAAAATTTAATATCCTCGTGTTATTCATGAGTGAACTCAAAACCTAAAATTTATGCGTAATCATATTTTTCTCGACACACAGGTCAGATGTCTTTCTTCAAATGATACAGCCGTCATTTCAAAGACATGATTCTGTTACGTTTATCAATACATTCTTTCATACAGCTTCCTCATAGAGGGCGCAGCTGGTGCTTAATTGCGATGATCATAACAATAACATTCATCAAAGCAAGTTTATGTTGATCTTTCTCTTCCCTCCCCCCCCGCTTCTTATGCAATTTGTCGCATGCGAATTTCGAGGTCCTCAAAAAGAACTAACCATTCTTCTAACAAAATATCACAAGCAGGCAATTTATTTTTAAGAATATTTCCATTTTCTAATACAATGCTCCACCACAGTCGATATTTCATAAGATCTACAGAATATAGTGGCTAAGAAGTGTAGAACAAATTCCCAGATCGTGTAAGGCATCTATGGAAAATGTGAAAGTCCTGTGTCGACATGAACAGGAGGCGCAGGAGGACAAGGCATTCCAAAATTTTGACAAAGTTGTCTCTATTCTTTTGGCGTATCATCATTATGGAACAGCATGTATAAACAGACATCAAAACATAGCTCTAGAACGGAGAAGTCTTTTTCTTATGATGCATTATATACAGAATGTTGAATTTTTTTTTTTTTTACCTTGGTGCTATTACACATTAAAGATACCAAGAAATTTTATACGCTTGGTTTTAATCTTTTATCCAAGGAAGCGAAACAATGTTTTGCGCATGAAATATTCACGTCTGAGCTACTTGTATATAGAGGCTAATGACTACACACCACTTGCCTTAGTATGTATCCCATAATGCAAAGCACACATTATGCATAGCATTAGACACGAACGTGTGTAATACTATGCATAATAGCAAGGGCCACTACTGTACTCAGATCGGTTTCGACCTTTATTGAGGTCTCTTCGGTGGGAGTCAGACCCGGGAGAGATACCAAGGTCCAAGTAATGCAGAAGCCATATATATAAGTAGACAAAAGGTGCTTGACCTTCTTAATAAAAATCTCTGGATGAGAGAAAGATGTTGAAAGTACCAAGGTAAAAGAAAACTTTCAACATCATTCTCTCATCCAGAGATTTTGCCTAGACTTGCACTACTTGCAGGCGCAAACTCAGGGTAGCCCCTGAGTTTCAAAACGTTTCAAATAACTTGAAAAAAAAACGTGACACAAATACGTTACCAAAAAAGGCTTATCATTTTATATTATAGAATATATATATATATATATACTATACCCAAGGTAAAAAACTTTCTATATCTATCTCTCATCCTGAAATTTTTATTTATTTAATAAGGTCAAAGCACCTTATGGTAACTTGTTTTGGTAAAATACTTATATAAGCTCTGTATTACTTAACCTTGGTATTTCCAAGCCTGGCTCCCACTGATAAGACCTCAATAAAGGTCGAAACCGGTCTGGGTAGTGGCCCCTTGCCTTTAATGCATAGCATCATACATCTCCTCAAGGAGATGTGCTTTGCATTAAGGGTAAATATTAAGAATAGTGATCAGCGCTTATTCCACCTTTACCACGAGTTACTTGCACTACTTTGCGGGTCACTCAGACTTGCACTACTTGCAGGAGCAAACTTGACTTACTTGTCTGTTTGCTTACTTGGGAAATGGATTCAAACCAGGTTTAAAATAGCTTGGTATCTTGAACATAAATAAGTATTGCTTGAAACCGACTTTTTGAAGCAATACTTAAATTGCTGCAACCATCAATGACTATCGAAACAATTTTCGAAATTTAGTATGCATTATCAAATAAATATAGTTGCCATTTATTTTGTGAAGAACAGTTATATGAAACAACAAAAATTTAGTTGAGATTATGGCTGAGAGAAGTTCGTAGGCAACTTTGAAATACGACTTTTGTAACTCGGGTACTTGAAAATTTTAATCAGCGCATATTGCAAGCTTCGTGACGAACAAGTTTATATTGCGTTGAATTATAATTGCGAAGTATACATAAATTCACGTCTCACAAAGCCATGTCAATATCTCACTTTATCTGAATGCAAAAATTAGGGTAAGAAGCGTACTAAATTATGCTTCAACAGGAACGTGACATGTTAAGTGTTACATACACAACAAATAAATTACCGGTTGCCCATCAGAAAGTACCGTGATTAAGGTTTGTATCTACGTCACATGACAAGTCGAAGAGCCTGTAGATTGAATGCGTTTCATGATAAAATGTGTCAAGTACATGTGTAGTTCAAGTGTAGTCATTTGTCAACTACAAAGTAGTTAACGCTTTTCCTCTCGCTTACCACCTGGCAATTTATGGATAGTATAATAGCAGGTATTCGTACTACACAACTATAAATGGAATCATTACGATTGTAAATGCTTCAATATGAGAAATAAACGAACAAATTAAAAGAAGATTCATTATATTATCAAATAATTATTCCTGAAATTAATGAGGGAAAAAAATGGAATTTTGTTATTTATTTTTATTTTGAAACATTTCGGAAAGTTGGCTTTATCAGTGAACTTATAGCTAACTTTATGTAGTTGAAATAATTTCGTCTGCTACGCTAGTATATTTCTTCTTGACAAAGTTCAAATAGAAGCAGCAGCAGTCCACTCAGTATTTAAAATGTATAACTTTTACAGAAGATATTAGATTCGAACACATTTTTATAATAAAGACACTCTAGTTCAAACTTATGAACTAGAGTGTCTTCTTTTCACCATGCGTGCTGGGCTTTCCTTACTAATGACCGCCTTATTGTTATTATTTTTTAAATAAACATATTCATTTAAAATAAAATAAGAAAAAAAAATTTCGAGTGGATTCATGAAGAATTTACTGTTTCATTTCCTATTACAACGTTAATTAATAAACAATAAAATAATTTAAACAGACCACAAAAGATGGATGTGAGATACTGGCGAAGCGAAACATTCATGGGCCCAAACTGCCATCGTTTGTGTAGTTTAATTTAACTTACCGTATTTGTTTTTAATCGTCAAGTTTTTGTTCTTCTGAGAATCTGTTGCATCAGTTTACTATATTCTTCTCAAAGAAAATAGCCATATTGAAATCAAAATTACTGACTGATGTTAGCTCAAGAAACAGCAATTTTTGGAACTAACACTTGCTCCTAACAAATCAAGATAAAAATTAAAATAATTGTATATGAATAACTGTGAAAATACGATAAAAAAGCGAAGCAACTTTAGCTTCACGTTTTGCCATATGAGTATTTTTGTGCAAAAATGGTTACTTAGAAGACAACAATACGCGCTGCTGTAGATTTATTAAGTTCCAAATTCAAGTTCAATGAAACACAGAATCCACTTAAAACAGAAAATAAAGAAACGTGCAAATATTGCTGATTAAAAGGCAACATATGATACATATCTTTTTAAAGTTCCGAATCTGTTTAATATTTAAAATACTAAGTCTCCGAAATATTAAATAAGCCGAATCAATGACAAAAAAAAAAAAAAAAAATCCTTCCATAGCCAAACGCCTTTAGAGTTTTATATCGCCAACTTCTTAAATTTAGACATTTTTTAAAAGGAATTTTATCTCAAAATCTTCTGAAACATCCAAGTCGAAAAACACTTAACGTATAAATACTGAACTTCATCTTTTTACTGTAAGATTTCCAACTGAAGGATGGGTTAAGCTATAATTGATGTTTAATTCATTGACACGCAGACTACCGTTGCTTAGGTGAATATTTTCCGACTTCTTGACAGGTTAAAAAGGTCTTAACGTGAACTATTTTAAAGCCACACGTGCCTATTAAAATGCCACAATCCAGTTCTTTAACCTCGCAAATACATTTTGCACTCCACCACCCAACTCCCCATGGAGTTTATATTTGCAGAAGTTTTTGTATTGTAACTACCTACGGTCGTCGTCGAGCACAGCCAGCCAAGATGGCAACAGTAGGGGTGCGGCCGAGAAAAAAAGGAGTCTAAAAACAGTGTTCGACGTCGGTATGCAAGAATGTAGGTGGCATAAAAAAACTGACTGCCTCTGTTCCAAGAGAGAGATGACGAAAAACTTGGCACGCACAACAACTATTCCAACCCTATACGGAGCTTAATTTAACAAATAAAAAAGTACTGGGTCGGTTAATTTTTTTTTTTTTTTTTCCTTTCAAATCTAAAATCACATTTTGAAGTTTATTTGGGGTTCCGGAAACTTCACGAATAGAATACCATTTAAAAAGTATTAAAAGGTACTCACACACAGAATTTTTTTGGCGTCCTTTCCTTGTTCTTTTTAAGAAATAGTTTCCGAGTCGTTGGGTGGCCTCGTATATTGAACCTTGATCCTGTGAGGTTTAAACAAACACGAAACTCGAGATGGTATTGTGCAACATTCTGAGACAATGAATACAGTACTGTACTTGTTTTACTGCCCTCTAATTTTGGCATTGTTTCGTTCAATTTTCGGGATACAGGTTGAACGTCGTTAATCAGGCAAACTCGCGATAATATGAAGAAGAATTTCCATATTACAGGATGTGTCTGAACTTAACGTACTTTTTCGTAAAATAAAGTGCGTACTTGGAATACAGCTATACCCGATTTATTTGAATTCTTACGCACGAGCATAAACAAATATATAACGTATTCTGCAAATTTACTTAATTTCGATTATACACAGATTACTTAATAATTTAAGTAATCTGTGTATAATCGAATGGATTTAAGAATGGATTCGCCTTCTTAATAATAAGAAGGCGAATCCATTCCGATAATAAGATAATCAATGGGTTTCGTGGGATGAGTGTTTATTATTATACGTCGGAAAATTAGTTTTTCTTTTATGAAAATTCTAGTTTTTTTTTTTTTTTTTTTTTACAGGTAACTATTTTCCTTGTACAACAGCTGGAAAAATTTACGTATAAAGCACGTGATTTTGCGTGTTGGTAATGAATTCGTACATTGTCTTACTCCTTTCTTCCCTTCCAACATGAATTGACTCTTCTTCTTGGCACATTGCCAGCCGAGGGTCTCGCATCTATGGTCGGACAGTATAGTTCAATATTTTCTTTTACTACTTTCTGCATATATATTTTAAACGAATCCTGATCGTATTCAGCAATGTTTTGATTTCTTTAAACAATTTTTATTTACGATTTTGTGTTTCAAATACAAGTATTATTTTTTAAGGAGATGCTTTAATTTTGACATTGTTCTCTAAATATTTTGACACTGTTCTTTAAATATCCTTATTCTGTTACAAAATGTCACATTTCCCACAACTGCTTCGGCCCAATCCTCCCATGAGTGTGGCATCATTAGGTAATTTTCTTCTTTATTTTAGTTTTTGTTATCAAAATAATATCATCACAAAAATAATGATTAAGATCTTCCACTGATGTTAATTCCATAGTTTTCCCATGATACATGCCTAAAGCGTAACATAAGTGAAATAAATTTATGACAAACTCAGATCAAATTAACTACAATCAGGAGACAATGCTACTATAATCGTGGATAACTATTTACCGTGGACAATCAATTAGCTTTAAGAAAAAAACAAGATAAAAAAAATAAATACTCAGAAGAACCAGAGTAGGAAATAAAGCGTTCTAGCTATATAACGATTATTTGTTAGGAGAGTTACCTATATGTTTAAAAATAAATCTTTCAAATGTGAATTATTCCACTATTTATCTATGGAGTGAGACATGAGCAACGCCTAAAAATAGGAAAGACAGGCTGAGAATGGTCCAAAAGAGCTTTGGAAAGAAGAATGACATATAATAATAAGGGATAGAATTAGAAATAATAGAATTAGAGAGAGATAACTGAAGGACATACAGTGAAATATTATAAAGCACGTGGAAATGGGCTAGTCATATTAACAGATAAAAGATGGACAAAATTAAGAACTGATATCAAGAGAAGAAAAGTAGCTAAAGAACACAAGGGAATATAATCTAAAAGGTTTGGCATCAGAGACAAAGACGGAATAAATTTGAAAGGCGAAAAGTAACAAGGTAACAGATGTTGAAGTGAAAATTTGTTAGCAGGGTAAGAATCAGAAATAAACATTACACATCAGTGACATCACTAACACTTGTACAGCAGACGATTTTTAAACTGATACGGCCTATAAACTAATATTTTTATTTACTTTGTAAGCAGTATCGAGACCACTGTTCTAGATCGAGGAAGATTATATGAGAGCTCTGATGGCAGCAAGGCCAATAAAACCTTGCCGCATTTAGAGAGTGACTCATAGATAGGTGAATATTTATGTGATATCCAATATTGTCAACAAGGGAATCATAAAGTACACCATAATCGATAAGGACAAAGATGCTTGCTGAGTGAGACTGCAACACCTCCAACTAGCAGTAGAAATGCCAGCGGCATCGTTATCTTAATGTTGCTGGACAGTCACAGTCGGTGCTCCTAGTACCACCAGCTGCTTCCTGATCCTCAGACTACTTCAGTTGCAGATCTCGCGGGAAACATCCCCCCACCCCCATCTTACGTTTCTGCAATACAGCAGTCGAGTAGAACTAAGCCAGTACTAAATTTTGTCAGAGATAGTTTGGTTTGAGGGTTGTCCATTAATAATGTCCATAATGCCCAACAGACCTAAAATATAGTTGAAAATTCAAGAAAATTCTTTTCTTGCTTCAAAAAAAGGATGAGATCGGATGTCCTATGAAACTGATTTTATACTTCCCTTATTTGTTGATAGCGGTGGTCGTTTGATACCTCCCTTCTTCCTCCCCACACATAAATGCATGGAACCCACGCCAAGGTCTATCCATGTAAGACAAACACTAACCAACGTGCTTGATGTTTCTTTTTACTTCTGTTATATTCCGAGGAACCAACTTTCATGACTGCTCTACTAGTAAAATGATCGTGCGTGTCTTGCGAGTTACACCAGTAATTTAATTAGTCCAATTAACCAATCTACTACAATCAGATGTAGGCACTGCCAACAAACCGTCGTTAAAACACTATTTTTTCCCCTCATCCCACAAAACATAACTAGGCTAGAACAACACACAATAAAATTGGCCTTACAGCCTAGGTTGCTTTAGCAATACTTCCGACCAACTCGGGTGCAAAAAAGACAGTCTTCAAACTTATAACACGTACGGAATTCTATTTGGTACGGCTCACTTTAGTGATTATTTTTAGTTTAATTAACAGTTTCAGAACTGTAATATTTAATTTAAAAATGATAACAATAATATCAAAAAAATAAGGATTATAATTATCTTAAAAGATCATATTGAGTTAAACTGATTATGGTCAACGCGATTTGCCAAGGCTTAGTACTGGGAAGTACTAAGCCTTGGCAAATATATAAAACATCTTATAGCAATATGTTTTATTTTTTTTTTAATTAAGATTTTTATTTTATTTTTTCAATAATAAACTTTAAACTGATTATAAAAATGCTTTGAAAAATATAATGTTTAGGATTCTTTTACGATTTTTTTTTTTAAAGACGCAAACTTTTCTAAAATTGTCACCTTTAGTTGGATAAAAATAATGATCATATTTTTCTATGAAACTAAAAGCTATTTTGGTGATGGAGCATCCCCATCTTATCATTACAACCAGGCTAAAGAGATCTTAAATTCAATGAAATTTATTTTTTATTAAGAAAGTATTATTCATTTGACATACCTGTGTGCATTATTTGAAGGTAAAGATGCGTCCAGGACTTATCGAAGTGAAAACGGGATATAGTTAAAAGCCGAATAGGATGAAACAATAACAAATAGCCCACTAAAGTGGGCTATCTGTTGTTATATACTGACTTGCTGTATATAACACAGCAAGCCAGTAACATTAATAAATTACTGCATGAATATGGCTTAAAAACAACCTACTGAGATTAGTTAAAAAACAAAGAATGCATATTATTCCGTAAAAATAAAGTAATATAATACTTCTAACAAATTTATATAACGAATTTAAACTTAATCAAAATACACTTAGCAGTAAAATACTTGACAATTATTTATGGCTAATTTATACCTCAATCAACCGTTTTAAAAAATATGAACTATATTACTAAACACACATAGTCATCCATTCCACATGTGTGTACTTAGCTTAAGCAAACATAGGAGTCTCCACTGTATACTTACATTCAGTTTCCACACACCACTTTCAACACCCTATTCCCGTTTCCTCCTCTCCTCCGCTTAACATATCTGATCATTCCCCCCCCCCTCCCGTCTAAACACACACACTTCTTTGCCCTCGCTTCTTTCGTGGTTGTAAGTGAGCAACCGTGCAAACATGGGGAGCATTTATTAAGGGAACCGTCAGCAACTGCGATTGTAGTAGAGCAATCGAAGAAGGCTACAGAACGGTAGCAATAAAGAGGGCAACAAGAGGTTGAGGTTCTCTTGTTGAAAACTTTATGAATTATGTTCGCAAGGCACCGTACGTTTAATCAAACACAATAGCTTCCTCTGATGCCTTATCAAGCGGTAGGAATCTGAGACTGGTTTTAATTGTAGCCAAGTTCATCGTCTCTGTCAACGACCATTCAAAATAATGAAGACATAATTGGAGGGAAAGACCAACAGCGACTAATCTCTTAATAATCTTTTCCTTTGCCTTACCAATACACATTCCCTAACACACAATAACTCTAATCGGAACAAAGGAAGCTAATGTTGGGCTTTCCCAACATACCAATAAAGGGTTTTTCATTATGATCAGGAATCGATGTCTTGGATATTTCCTGCTTCTTCGGTTTTAATCAGGAGAGGTTTGAAGTCAAATCTCATATAATCTCATTCCCAATATATATATATATATTGGGAATGAGAATATATATATATATTCCCAATATATATATATATATATATATATGAGATGGTACCAGATGATTTTAGAAAGATTAGACGCACACAAAAAAGTGTTTTTTATGCCAATCCAAACACGATTAAACGCTGAGACAAGTACAGCGTGGTTATTAATTACATGTATTCTCCTAGAGGAAAACTATCACGTACAATTTACCTTTAATGAAAAGGCAAAAGCTCCTAAAAGGTTCCTCGTATGATGAATGACGTACAAAAATTCAGTCCTCAAAATAAGGTATTTCATAATATATATATATACAGGATAATTCCATACCCTTGAAACTAATAAAGAGGTCCCAATAAACATGAGTCCCGAAATCTCGCATTACCGAGATGATACAACTGCTGTAATTGCAGGAACAAACTCCGACAACATGCAATGCAGATAGAAAAGCAAAATTTCAAGAGATAAGCATACATCTCTGGTAACTGACAAAGAAAACATTGACCTTTGTCAGTGCTTATTTTGACAGTCATCAATGATGAAAATGATCGCCGTTACAAGCCACACAACGGTTGAGACATCTCACATTGATCGCCTCACACACTCGCATATTCCTAGCTGGATTCAGATTGTAGCGCATGTATCTTCAACACGTTCCTCCAGTTCATCAACATTTCCCCACTGAGGCAGAGTGCACCAATGAGTTTAGATAAATCGTAGGAACGTGTTGAACATATATGTAATCCCATCAGACTTTAGGTCAGGTGATCAAAGAGCCTATGAAGACCAATCTATCTTCCAGAACACATTTGATCAAGATACCCTCAGACCTCACGACTGAAGCATGGTGGAGCTTTGTCATGCATGAACCGCATGTTTTCCTCGAAGGGAACGTTATCAAGCACACCATGGAAGATGTTTTCTATGAAGTTTGAAAGAGGTCATGCGACAAAGATCTTGTTTGACAAAATATACAGTCCTATTAATCTCTCTCTCTCTCCAAAGATTCTACTCATACGTTGATGGAAAAACTGCTGCAGATGTCTTGATTCAAGAACTGCATGGAAGGTTAATTGGTCCATATCTTGAATGAACATGGTCTCGTCTGTGGAAAGCACACAAGAGAAAAATCTTTGGTCCCGTATATACACTGTTGTAGAAATCACTGGCAAAATACCAACCAACTATGATGATTGTCTTAAAAGTGCTTGAACACGCTAGAAATGGTCAGTGTAAGCCGAATTGCATGTAGGAGAACCTCCATACAATGTCGTGATTATGGAAGGATATTTTTAATACATGTAAATGGTATGAAGGACAGAACCAGAAGAAACAGTTTAATTACTGAGCGATCACTATGTAAGAATTATATATCACCTAGGTGGAGATAATGCAGTGATTAATGTGACAGAATGTGAGAACTGAGTAGATGAACTAGAGATCCTTAGCATATTATCAAACCTCTGTGCAAATATAACCATGGAATTAGATAGGATATCTCTCCTGTGTTCCAAGAGTGTGGGAGAGGATTTAGCAGTGCCTTTAACCCAGGCTGTTTAAGTTAAATTTCAGCACTGGCAGAGTTCAAAGAGAATGGAAAGAGTATAAGATAGGTCCATTATATAAGGGTGACACCAAAACAAGAGAGACCAATTAAATACCTGCGAGAGTCTATAATTTACTACAAATTGGTTACAGTTTTGGAAAAGTTGGTGAATGCTAGAAACCAGGAATATGATATTCTATGGGAGGCAGCACAACTTTGTGAAGGGGTATGTCTTGCATTAGCAATTCACTCCCCTTCCTGTAACAACGTAACTAGTAACAGTTGAGTTCGATAAAGAAAATAGTGCATGATGATATTACTGTTGGTTTTGGCAAAGACATTTAACAGGATACAGTGCGGTAACCTGAAAAAATTGCACATTAATCTGCAACTTTTAATACTCTCAATCCTGCTGCCACGTTATTCTCTGAAGGTGAGCCTAGACTTTTCACAAGTTATGCATCTAGTGAACCATCTTCAGAACGCTTTGTTGCAACAAATTCTTCAATTCCTGAAATTGAAGAATTTGTTGTTGTTGAGCCTCCTCTGCTTCCTTCGATGAATCGCCGAGTTAATAAAGTAGAAGCTTTGAAGATTATTCTTGCTCCGCGTTTCCGTAATTTTATTATAATTTGTGCATTGCATTGAGCCTCCGTAGCTCAGTCAGTCTGGTCTCTTTCGACTAAAGGTGAGTTAGTCAGTCTCTGGAAGGTAGGGGTTTCTTCACCCGGAAACTCGGATTTTTCGTGCCCCCAGAACCAGCAAACCAGTCGCGTGAACAAACGCGATCACTTCGGAACTTGAATCTTAGAACTAGTCCACTGCAGCTAAACTTAAGTAAATTTGTTACTAAGTCTACAGTAAATACTAATTAATATGCATATTTAAATTTTTTAGAGAGTTACAATTAAAATTATAATCAAAATTATTTACAAACAGATATAGCTGCAAAATTTCTCAATAAAAATCACTTAAACATAAACACAAAGTTTACTAATAATTTCACTGAGAACATCACACTTATTCTCAGTGAAATATCAGTGACTGAATGTCAATGTGACACATTGCATTTCTTTGTTGCCACTATTTTATCAAAGTTTGGTGTCGTGTTTGAAATGGCCGTTCTTAATATGGCCTTTAAATTGATATCACTTAAAGACGAACGCTGTTTGGTTTTGTTCAAGTTCATGACCGAAAATGTTTGTTCACAAGTATATGTGCTCCCAAGCATACAAAGTATGCTTGGGAGCACATATACTTGTTTAAAGGTTTGTTGGCAGTATCCAACAAACTTTTAAACTTATCCTGATCTCGAATAGAATAAAACTCGTAAAGTGCTCTCCCTATGCTTGACCGGATAATTTTCAGAACACTGGAGATCAATAACTTCCATCCGGAGTTCGACAGGTAGATTTCCTGCTAAAAATTTAATTCGACGCTAGGAAAAAAAATCGTCTAATTTCATATCCCCCCGTATGATTAAAGAATTTCAATCAGGCAGTCGGACCAAAATAAATGGCACTGCGAGCGGCATGTTGCCCTCGGGCCGTTTGTTGTACAGGCCTGATCTACACAGTGCTACAGAAAATGGTTGACGAGCGCGCGCGCACACACACACGAACAGAATGCCTTCATTTGTTTTATTAATATAATTAACTTCAATTTTTAATTTATATTACAATTCCGAAAATATATATGGTTTCGTTTTTGTTAATTAACATTCTCAGTATTTTTTTGTAATGATTTTCTCCCATTTACACCCCCCCTTTTCCGAATCTGCTATTCAATTTAGAATATTTTATCGATAGGCAATAATTCAGCGACTTGAGAAATTGTATCAATTATTATTATTATGTGACACCTCCAGAGAGTCCAAAGACTCATCGAGGGAGAGTGTGCCAACAGCATCGAACGATTGATCCCCTTCCATGATCTTTTTTTTTTTTACCTAATTCCATATAAATGTTCATTACATTTACAGCATTTATTAAGTACTGTTACGTTTATTGTTTGGTTTTAATTCATCTTCTTTAGAACTGATATTTAATTTTAAAAATTGTATAAAATTCATAAACTGTTCCGGTAAGAAAATTGCATAACGCTGCACTTTTCATTCTACAACTGGATATTAGTTCTATAAACGAATACTAGATGGCGCAACTATAATAAGTGATTTTAAGAAACTCGTTTTATCCAATTTCAATTAGTTAAGAATATCTTTCAATTAATAATAGAAACTTTAATAAAAAATATAATACCATCTTCTACTAAGTTCAGCCCTTTTTTTTTATTTATATATTTATAGTGGAAGGTTCTACATTTCTTATCGGAATAAGATAATGAGTCTTTGGACTCCCTGTTATGTAATAATAATAATATGTAAATAAGCAATTTAAAAATGTCATTCCATAAGTATTTATAATCAGAATAAACAAAACTTAACTTGATTTACATATTAGATATCGTGTACATTCATTTTTGACTAGCATTAATAAGGAATACAAACGAACATATAAATGTAGCATCGGTGGTTCAGTGGTAGAATGCTCGCCTGCCACGCGGGCGGCCCGGGTTCGATTCCCGGCCGATGCAACCTTTTTTTTTTTTTTTCAATTTATATATATTAATATTTCCTCTTTTACTACTCCATGTCTTTTTTACATGTGGGGCTGGTGATTATGGAAAAATCCGAAAACAGCTTGAAGTTCTATAATTAAGTAATATCTGATGACGGCAATAACATTATGTGCCTAAATCAAAACGGGTTAACAAAATTGATGTTAAATGGTGAATAGATAATTAAGCAGGATATAAAATTCTGGTAAGAAGAGTAACAAGTATAACAAGAAAGGTGAAATTAGATTATGAGAAGAGACTAGCGAAACATATGTTAAGAAAAATCTCAGGGAGTTTTTCTGTTATGCAGCTAGCAAGAGAAAGAATGATTATGGGAGGATAACTCTGCTGGATCGAGATGACCAAAGAAGTTATTGTGGAGTGACCATTCTGCTAAGGTTTTTCACACTGATGGTATGATACTGTTCTAAGGAAACAGAAAGTTGAGGAATCAATACTTTAACCTAGTTCCTTGAAGGTGAATGAAGTAGAAGTCTATGATTGTTTAATGACACTTCGGTTGACTCGGTTGTTTAATGAGAGTCTAGTGTCTTCAACAATCCCTAATGAGTGGAAAGTGGGCAAGATTGTTCCATTGCATATAGGTGGAAGAAAAATAGATGTTTGAAATTACAGAGGAGTTTGCATTTCGATTAAGGTCTTGGAGATTTGGTCAGGAGCAGAATAGAGGATTAGGTGGATAAGGAAAAGATCTTGTATAAAGGGTTTATTAAAGGGAGGTCTTGTTTTTCAAATTTACTTACATTTTATAATAAGGCGACTACCGTTCTGGATAGCGGTGATTCATATACAGTGATACTTCTGAATTTTGCAAAGGCATTCGACAGGCTACGACATAACACGCTGGTGTATAAGTTACGGCAAATGGAATTGGAAAATCAGTTAGTTGATTGGATGGCAAACTAGCTTTCTAATAGATACAAACGGTTGTGTATAGAGGTGCCACGTCTCTCAAAAGGAGAGTTACCAGTGGAGTCCCACAGAGTTCTATTCTAGGGCCACTGCTGTCAATTTATTAATGATATTGCGAGTGGTCTGCAAGCTGATATTCAGCTTTTTGCAGATGATGCTAAGCTGGGAAAAGTTATTAGAAATCAGTGGCGGCCGGTGAAAATTAAGTGGGGGGTGCTGCCTAAACAAAATAAGAAAAATAATTCATTTTTCCCTAATAAGTAACCAATTTATTAATAAGTAAATTTACATTAATAAAATTTTTATATTTTTTGCGCACAAGCATATAATTTATCTGTACCGACACTGCTCAACGAGAAGTGTCGGATTCACTTGTTATGTGCAGTGACAAGTGCAAAGGAATATCGGCGAGTTTAGCTGTAACTGATCGAACGTGATAATTCAGACACTGCGTTAGATCGCAGTGCATTTGTTTCGTATAACGATAATTTTTCATGTAACGATAATTGAGAAAATACAATTATTTTCATATTCTCAACAGTGACACTCGACATAATTCATGATTGCTGATTTTTTGTATCCTTGTATCTATAATAAATAAATAATTATATGTTATTTTAACAGAATAAAATAAGATTTACCAAAAAGCAGTGTCAGATTCACTTGTTATGTGCAGTGACAAGTTAAGAATATTTATGATATGTAAAGTAACTACATGTGTATGTATAAACATGGTATATGTAAATAGCGCTGTAGCATCGGTGGTGCAGCGTAGAATGCTCTCCTGCCAGCGTTCGATTCACAGCCGACGCAAGTTACTTTTTTTTTTCCTTTATATTTTTCAATTGTTTATTTATACATATATTATTTCATATCTCCTGCTTTTTATTTCTCCATGTATCTTTTACTGTGATGATAAATATATTTGGTTCTTTAATGCAGAACGTGCATTAAAGAATCAAATAAATAGCTAAAAGAAAATGCACAGTGTTACTATTTTCGTAATGTGATGATTTTTAGTTGTGTAACGAAACTAAATTAGTCTCTGGAAAATACTCGAAACGGTTACATTTCTCCCTGACTAGTTTAATCATAGTGAAATCAAAAATAAATGGATAAAAAAATTTAATTCATGATCCTAACTACGAAATATCACCAGCCTGTTTAGTTGTAATAGTTAAATAAATCTCTCTTTCATTTGCAAATAAATTATCTAACACACACACACACACACACACACACACACACACACACACACACACACACACACACACACACACACACACACACACACACAAAGTCTTCCTAGAGAAATTTTTCATACGATTAATGCTTGAAATAGAGTGCGGTCTGATTTTTGCTATAAAATATAAATCTAATATAATGGAGAAAGGGGTCCACGGAGCCCTCAGTGTAAAACTTCTGACATCTAGAAGCGGTGCTATATCTTCGTTATAAAATTTTGGAAGTTTCCAGATATCAGAAACAATGAACATAAAAAAAAAAAAAAAAAAAAATAGAAACATTCTAATATTACAAAATACTTAGAAAATTCGCTGAACGCAACCTAATCCAGTTTGCGATATAGGGCTTATGATTTCAAATTTTGGCAGAGTAGATATTATCAATGTCAAATTAACTTTTAGGCACGCATGGTGAACACAGACAATTTACCTATGCCTCAAATTATAAAAGGAGCTAAATATCTAAGTTTACCTCTAAATAATGCGTACTTTTTGAGATTTAGATTAGTATAATAAATATTTAATAAACGTAAAAATAATATTTTTGGATATTCTATCTAAGGAACGTATATATATATAGACTGAAAAAAATGGTCCTGCTTAAAACAGGAGGACCTTTTTTAGTGAATGATTTACGTTTTTAATCCACCATAGACACTAGTTTCGATGCGTTTTCCGCTCCTGATAGCATTGTATTAAATATACTGAATTTAACACGCACATGCAAGTGACATTGTTGTGTTTCGTTGCATCAGACAATCCGAATAGCAAATGTCATGAAAATAGGTTAGATTAACATGATGACTAATATTTTTATTTAAAGGTGACAAAGGATATTCCTTATGCGTTTTGAAGTGCATTTCTTAACAATGGCTTAGGTAATCCTTCCACAAATGGTATTAGTTGCTTGGGCTGAAACAGCTTAAAATTAATGCCAAAGAAATAAGGTCGTGAGGTGAGTGTATTAGGCCTATCAACTCATGGGACCACTTGTTGGCTTATGTTTCTGTAACAGAAAACTTAGTTTAAAAAATATAAAAAAAAAAAGATTGACATCCATCAGATAGGATACTTCTGCTTGAGTTCAAAAGTTCAAAGTATTCTTTGCATTCGAGCTTAGCTTTTCCAACCAAAAAACTGCATATTGTTATCGAAGCGAACAGACGGCTTTGGTAGACGAATTTTGATGAAATTAGGGCGGAATGAAGAAAGCCAGTACTACCTATGTATGAGACCCCCCCCCCAATCATACACTGTTTAATAGAACACTATTATCGATTGTTGTCTGGTGGAATGATAAATTAATTTCAAGTTTTGTTTAATGGTTGGTTTATTTACCTGACCAAAACAATTTAATTAACATTAGACCGTATCATTTTCGTTAGACTGGTCACATACCAAATTCCACCAATATACGAAAAGCATGCTGGGGATCCTATCTATTTCTCGAAATGCTTTTCTACCCAACTTTTATCTCCTCTTCTCACTGGTGAGTATGATCAGTTAATGAACTGGAGATATATTTACATTACGACGTCTACTAAGGCACTCTAAGCTAAGTTCTCTGTAGGCTTAGTCTCCCAATTTCCATACTCGTTTATTAGCAACTTTCATGGAGTGGTGGGTTTGTAAATCAATAACAATTTTAGGCAATTTATCTTCAGAGAAGATGTAAATTTTGTGCTACTTAGTCTTAAGTAGCACAAAATGTCTTGGGCTCTAATACCTAAGTAATTATTAACCAGTAATTAGTTTCTTAATCTGAATGCGACGCGCGCGCACACACACTTGTAGTTTTGTACACTAAGGATTGTATATAGGGAGTGAAGCATACATATTAACAATGTTACGATTGAGTTTTTGATCAACTTACAGAAAATGGACGAACAAGAGAGAAATTATAATTATTATTTCCCATGCTAAGCTTGCTCACTACCAGTGGCTACAAACCCAGTCAAACACGGACTTTTCATGCCACTTCAGCAATCCAATAATTGAGATGGTAGTTGCACAGTTTAAGATGAGAAATTATTGGTCATTTAAGTAGAATCAAATGGAATCCTTAAATGAAATAAACCTAAATGAACAATTCTAGAAGGAGAGTTGCAGGCCCATCGGTCCTAGTTTATTCTTGGAATAAACTAATTGATTTATACATCAAAACAGCGCCTTTAAAGACAAACTTGGTTACTCATTCTCAACTAATCTGTTTTATTACGGAGACAGTTCTGAATGTATACAAACCAATAAAATTAAACCTTAATAAAATAAAATAACAAAGCGGGATTTAAATTGAAATGGATAACATTATAATTTCTCCTAAAACTGGTTACTTCGTGCAAACATAACAGCTCTGTTGGTAGTTCACCGTAAATATCAGGCATGCATGCGGAGGCGAGAAGGATGTACACATATCTAAACAAATAAACTTAAAAGCAGATCTTCGATAGAACGAGAGCTTAGTCATTGGAGTTCGTAACCTCTCTTTCACATCAAATATTTACTTAAGCCTGGTTTGCATGAATGCATATTGGCATACCGTGTTCAGCATTTTCGATTACATAATAAAAGAAAGAAGAAAAAAAAAAGTGTTTATTTGCAATGGGAATTGTCAGTAACAATACAATCGCACGAATCTGTTGGATTAGATGATCAAAAGCGTCTAGCAGAAAAGTTTCAAGCAAACAGACCCGCTTATGTTTGCTAAAACATCTTATATACTTATGAACATTAACAATAAAGCACGCTATTTTTATTCGTGTACTCGAACAAAAATTGCCTTAACTAGAATGATCCCTGGTTGTAACAATCATTTCTAAAAAGTTATTAACTCACACTCATGCCTTTCCGTTCAGTCCTGTCCTTATTATAACTAATAATAAAATCAGTTCATCCTTTGCTTCATCATCATTGTAGGAGGCAATTTAGACCTGAGCAGCATCCTATGTTACTCAACAAACCGAACAGTCAGGTCAAACTCTAAACGCTCGCGAATATCATCGGACTATTTCTTCATTCCACTCCCACACGCCATTCCCCCCCCCCCGTGTAATTGGATTTCATCGTAAGAAGCACTGCGGTTACATTATTGCTTTTTTTTTGGGGGGGGGGGGAGAATAGGGTTTTTTTTTTTATTGTGCGAGGCAGACAGACCGGTCAGAAGAATATTCGCAATTTACAGACATAATACGCTCGCCTTATAGCCTTAAATGTTCCGATGGTAATTCAATACAGCTCCAACCGTTTTATGAGCTGGTTTGGAGTGTTGCAGATGTAACTGTGTAGATAGCTATGTTTGAATTATACGAGGGGGGGATGCTGAAAAGTTCTGATAGACACCTAGAACAAAAATGATATTAAAGCAACTGATATAACCACGAGATGATGTTCGAGCATGTTTCATCAAATTGTAATTGTAATAATAATAATAATTCCTTCATGGTGATTATCACAACTTTTCAGCACCCTCGTGCGATTTGATGTGGACAGTATTATAATACTCTGCGATGCCTACGGCCCAGAAAAGATACATTGCTCAAAGTCCTTTCTAGACTCAGAATAGGCAAAGAATTTTTTAACATAATTTGCTTCCTGATATAAAAATATGAATTGATATTACAGTCATTCGTTAATCCATTTTGATTCTTATTTTTTTTTTATGTCAATTCAGCCTATGAAAGGAAGGTAATTTATAGTACATAAATTTATAGGATATCAAGAGGCTAAAAAATTATTTTCAACAAGATGATGGATTACCTTGACAGTATGAAAACAAAATACAATTTTTGCTGCATTTTTTAAAATTATGGGATAAATTTTTACGCTTATTTAAATTAAATACATTCTTGACCTGTAAAATAACCCAAATAAGGACTTTTTATTTGTTATTTGTCTGACTCCTTGCATATTTTGTGGGCCCAATGGTATCTAAATTGGTTGCTCAGCAGCTGAAGCAACTGAGACGAGGCAAGCCTAATATGTCTGCTGATTTGCGTGTTCTCCAGCTGGACCCTCTGTATGAACCCTGTTAACTCATTTTCGATTGAAAAGCCCTTATACCACCTTCGCGTCATTTTCCCCCTCAGTTGGAAAGACTGTAGTTCCAACAGGGGAGGGAGAAAGAGCATATGTCCCGACACTCTGGAAACTGTACCACGGAGGTAATCCGGGAACCGATGACGTAACTACCCACAAAATCTCTCAATGCAGTGGGGTTCCCCCCTAAAGCTTACTAGAACCAAAAAACCTTCAGGCAGGCAGACAGTCCTATCAAAATCTAAACGAGTTCATCTATAGCGCTCAAGGAACTCGAAATCACAGCAAATCTGCGTTTTACTGAGAGAGAGAGAGAGAGAGAGAGAGAGAGAGAGAGAGAGAGAGAGAGAGAGAGAGAGAGAGAGAGAGAGAGAGAGAGAGAGAGAGATGAAATAAATGCCATTTCGTACATGATATTTCAGTAAAGATGCACAGTATTATCAGTATAATATTATGTCGATTATATAATAATAGTGATAATAAATCTTCTTCAAATATTAACTTGAAGATCACACACGAGCATTTAAAATTCATTTTGGATGATCCGGTCAGCAGTCAAATGTCAGTTTTTCTTGGACAATCAATTATTTTTAGCCTAAAATTTATCACGGGAATTACATCTATAAATACCAACAGATCGGAACTCCTTTTTTTTTTTTTTTAAATCGGAAACGAGTTATTTATATAGCGAAATTGAAACCCGACTTACTTATCTAGTACGCAATAACATATACATGTGTAACAGTGCACACATATATAGTAAGAGACAACTGCTAATTGTCAACTTAGACCAGCGATGCGCAAACTTTTTCAGGTTTCCGGCCTTTTCTCATTTCCCTGCTCTACCGTAGCTCCTCCTCGTTTATCTACACCTGCTTCCGGTTCATCATAAACTGCCAGTCGACTTCATTCAGTTAGTATGGGAAAGAAAACATGAGTGTGATAGCTGTAATTTTATCAAAAAGTTAATATGAGAAATTATTTGAAAACTGGATTTCTGAAAGCTTCTGCGTGGGATTTAACTAAATATGACACCACTTTAGTAAATGCTTCTTAAAAGTTATTTAAAAGTTGCTCGAGTCATAAGAAAGTATACATGCTTTTTTTCATAGTTTGCGAAAAATAATCTTTCGTCAAGATCATTATTTATTTCATTTAAAAATACAAATCATTATATACTTGTGTTTTCCACAGACTTTTTAATCGACCTATGGTATGTGCGCATGCGCAAATATATATCCAAGTCACACGTTTTACTTTTTTCAATGTTTCGCATGTCAGCATTTAGATGGCTGACACACGCTGAAATTATTATTATTATTATTACGGGCAACTCCAAGGAGTCCTTAGACTCATCAAGGAAGGCCATAAACATCATGTCAAGAACAACTATTCAACATCCACAGTATCTATCATACTTTGCCTTGAACTCATTCACAGTCATGGCACTCACAACAGACTCTGGCAACTTATTCCACTCATTCACCACTCCAAGTAAAAAAACCAGTTCTAACAGTCTTGCCCAGTTTCCATGGATGGCCCCTAGTCCTCTCACCACCAGTCCTGTTCTGGAAAATATCCTCTGAATTAATCTTATAGAAACCCTTTAGTAATTTCAATGTCTCAATCATATCACCCCTTTTCCGCCTATCAACCAATTTCTGCAACCCACAAATCTTCAACCTGTTCTCATAAGATTCATTCCATAGACTGCTATCATCTTGGTCACTCGTCTTTGGATCCTCTCCACCTCCTTCCCATTAAGAAGAAACCCTGGCGTCCAGATCTGGGCAAAGTAGTCAAGATGGGGTCTTATCAAGGTTCGATACAGAGGAACAATAATTGGCTTGTCAAAAAAGTATTATTCAGTAACCAAGTGATTTGATGAACTGATTTAGCCACTTTTGCAATGTGCCCCCTAAACTTCAACTCCCTGTCCACCAATACTCCCAAATCCCTGGCCTCGTCAATCTCCTGGAGTACAGTTCCACCAATGTGGTATACTGCTGCTAATCTTTTCATCCAAAAATGCATAACCTTACACTTTGCCACATTAAATTGACATCCATTCTCCCTAGCCCAGTCCAAATGATCTGAGATCTAGTCACGTGCTTTATGCTAGATGTGTTATGTCCTCTCACTCTCTCCTTTTTTTTTCTTTTTTTTTGAATATGAACCTACCCACCAGCAAAAAATTTATAATTTTATTTTATTTTTCTGTCTTCGCAGTCGCAGAAGTAAATTTTGATACGACATTGTGTTCTTGAAATAGACGTATGAAATCATGGTTTTCAGCATAGTAAGCAACTTTCTAACAGAAGGTAGTGAGTAGTTGCCCAGTACCCACAACCTGTACATCATAAAAACTAATCTCTCTTCAATATAAGGTAAGACTTCCTCAATCTGATGTTAATCCAATAGTGGAGTTCTACTACTGTTATCCGACCTCTGTTCTTTAACCTATTTTCTATAACCTTTACTACTGCATTGTGCTGACAAGTGCTCCAAGTGTGCAACAGCAACGCCACTGCGCAACATGAGACAAAGTTTCTATACTGTTACATCTCCTCTGCAGTTGTTATCATCACTTCTTCTCGCTATATGCGCTTGAGATGTTAAGAGAACTGATTCTCTTAAGTAAATCTGTATATTGAAATCCAGGTAGGAAGTGAGTTACAATCCCTTGATGTTGAAAGGGAAACTGCTGCATCATTCAGTCGATGGAGCTACATTAAAAATGAAGCTCCGTCAACTGAATGATGCAACATAAGCCGAGGAAGTCTCATTATCCTTCCATCAAACGCCCATCTACGTACGTCGATAATCACCCTTATTACATAAAGTCCTGGGATGCAGCAAGACAATTCTGAAGAGAGAAAGTTGATTTAATCTGAGTTGCACTGCTCTTTAGTCCTTCGCCGAGATAGTAGCTGGGAATATATCCTCGAGACAGATGGCATTACCTGCTGCAGATAGGTCTTCTACCATAGATGCCTGTATTTGCATCATATTTCTCTGTTGGATAATTTACAATGAGATCTGATTGCTGCTATGGTTAAAGTAGGCAGACTCTGTCAAAATTCATTGTTGTAGGCCTATAACTTTAGTAGCTAATGAGACACTGCAGAAAGCAAAAAAGTATCCCCTCTTCAACAGCCCATCACGCATTTGCACAATTAGTACAAATTTCACAGTTAATGAAATTTGTACTGTTAATAGCATGTTTTGCAAGGCAGTGAACACCAGTTACAGTCCCTTGATGACAGAAAGTTCTTTGATATTCTGGATAGACAGTGTCTCTGAGATGATGGTCCCTGTTGAATCAAGATATTCTGAGAACTGGATGTTGTAGGAACATGTGAACTTCTAGAAAGAATTACAGTAATGCTTGTGTTCCTTGCAGATTTTTGCCTAGGTCTGCTGGAGTAGTAACGGCCTTATTGCAAATGAGAAAAATATACTGTCTCTGTAATGGTTGATTGTCAACTCTATCTTAGAATTAGTTGGAGATCTAGTGGCTGATCTTCTCATAGAGGTGACGGAAGTTACTTTGCAGAGACAGATGACAAGGACGTCGCCATCAAAGTCAAGACAGGTGTAGTGTTCCATGGTCCCTCCATACCAAAGCGAGAAAGGATCCTCATTCTGCTTGGTTGAATTCGTAGCGAAGGTGAGGCTGCTAATCTCAGAAGGGAGAACACAATATAGCTACAAGAAGGTACGTGTGGCAAAGTTGTGTACTGGGACATTAGTATTAGTACAGTGGGCGGGCTAAGAGACAGCTAATCTGGAAACCATGCTCTGGAATAGCTTTTTTTTCAAGCTGCTTCAGGCCACCAATAAGGAGAGTAGTGGTGGTAGCAGTCTCAAGGTAACAGGATGAAATTCATATCACCTAAAAACATTCACACGACTACACTGGGATGCGGAATCATCTCCGCGGCTGGCCTTGAAGGGAATTTCTGTCATCTGGTATCACTGGGCTGAAGGGAAGTAAAGATGCTGTCCAAATTTTATTCGAAACTGACCAATTAGTTTTGTGTTTCAATTAAAAATAACTATATCCGCTTCTAGGAATAGAGTTTAATATGTCCCTGCAAAGAATGAATTATTGAATCAAAGAGACGAAAAATCTCATTAGTTACTAGAAGAGATTTTATACACATGGAACAACTAAATTTGGAGATCCAATGAGGTAACAAAGAGGATTTCAAATGTCTTTTGATACACTCTTTTCAGTGCTATTAAAAGGGTGAAATATTCATTATTTTCGAAATGATTGCACTTTTTCCTGTCAACTTACTGATATAGAATGATGCAGTCGGAAAAATACATTTCCTCTAGTTGGAAAGATCTGAGCACCCACAGAACAAGTAAAACATAGAAAGAGACAAATAATTAATAAAGCTGGTATGGTCAGAAGTCAACCGAATAAATTTATATGGAATAAAAGAGAGATTAGTGAAAACATTAAACAAGCCGCATACAAGACAGTGTTCAAATTTTAACTTACCGATCTGAGATTTGGGTTAGAAATAATAGTTATCAAAGACTACAGACCACAGATATCAGAGTTCTAAATGCAGTTAGGGGAGTGAAAAAGTGAAAGATGGCATTAATAGCAGAATCGTATTAAAAATGAAGACATTAGAAAATAACTTGACATTTTCAGCATTCAGGAATGTATGCACAAAGCTAATAATCTAAGGTAGTATGACCACTTAAACAGAATGGGAGAAGAAAGATTAGCAAAAGTTGTTTATGCCAGGATGTCAGGAAAAAGACTCAGAGGAAGACCAAGATCGACGTTAGAAATGTCTTACTGTAGCCTGAAATATAAGATGTAACAATACTAGAGTTCGGACAAGTAATAGGCTAATTTGAATATTTTAATAGTGGTGAATATCGCTAGTTTCTGTGTGTTTGCAGAATTTAAAAAAAAAATAAAATACTTTCAACTACTTAACATGTTGATTTATTGGTTGTAAGTAAAATATAAGTTCGTTATTTTTGATCTGAAAGAAAAGAAATGTAATATGGTAAACCACATAAACTGTTTAAATGCCGTGTGGGTGACTTCCCTTTGGTCACAAACGCTTAAAAAATGTTCATACACAGAGAGAGATTTTAGTTAAGCAGTGTAATAAGAACAGATACAGCAGCGATTTTCTTAAACTGTGGGTCGCGACCCTACTCCCCTCTGGGGGATCGCAGCAAACATTGATAAATGTGAGTACATTAAACATTTATTATATTATAGAACTATTGAAATTATACATTCCAACATTTCATTTCATAAACGTCGTCGAGTATGATTGGATTATTTAAAAGGGGTCGTGGATAAAAAAAATAAAAAAAAAAGTTTAAGAACCTGTGATCTACAGTAACAACTTAAGATTTTTTTTCAATTATAAAGTTTTAAATAAAGCTTTGGGGGTTGGGGGAAAAGATTGAAATTAAGAAAGAAAATTATAGATATTCGATCCTAATAAGTCAACAACTCGGTACTATTAAAATTTCAAATACAGTATTTCGTAGTTTCTGTGAAATATTCTAAATTGTTGGAAGAACTACTGATCAAAACGAAAACACAACTTGCTATTAGTCCAATACTTTTACTGAAACAAACCAGGAGACAGGGTACAGATAGCACAAATTATACGGCCGAGATTCAACGGAGCATGAATACTGTTGAGAGTGTCGATAGGGTTCACAAAACAAGAATCGGAAACAATAAAAATGCTGTAGCCAGCACTACCACTGAAATTCTATTGAACCGTACAGAATTAAAAAAAAGAAAAAAAGTATTGATGGCGCTTGGTTCGAATAGTATTCCTCTATCTCAAAAGCAAAAACCTCCAATGGTCTGTTACAGTTTACGTTGTTTTAATCGAACACTAAAGTGTTATGTGATAATTTTTCCCCTTATCTTAGATCTTTTCTTTTCAAAATAGATCTGAGAACACTGAAGGTACATGCAATATATGGTGTATTTATTAAAGGAGTCCATAAGAAGCTTGAGTGCAAGTTACGGGTTAAGGAGAGTTTATGAGATTGACATTTACAAGCTTGAGTGCAAGTTACAGGTTAAGGAGAGTTTATGAGATTCGTGGCCTGAATCTAGAAGGTTGGTTAGGACAGAATCTAAGAGTCGGAAGCTGAGAAAATTGTGAAATCTTAAAATAGGAAGGGACAGTGACCTAAGAGCTATACTTCACCATTATCTTCCTTAACGACGGACAACCATGTATGAACGGTGCATAAAAATATATACTTATTTTTACTGGAATACAATATTATAATATAAATCCCACCACTATAAATCATTGCAGCATTATATTTTCATTTTCCACCTAACGTTTTAGAAGGGGTTTTGTTTGAAAACACGTCTATATAAGCGTATGTGATTATTAAATATTCGATATTAACAACAACAACAAAAAAGGAATGTTAGTATAATCCCATAACGTTATTCAGTTACTGTTAGCCTCCTGATGAATACACTGGAGAGATAATAAAAGCATTATTTATAGCACAATGATTCGAGCTTAAAATGACAAGTTAGACGATGGTTGGTCTGAAAAGGATCCAACATAATTTTAAGTCAGAAGGTATCAAAAACTGTTTTGAAATTTAATGGCTACGGGAAAGAGGGGGGGGGGGATATGTTCAAGTGACGGATGATGTTGTCGTCATGAAAATCCGATTTCCACATGGCGGCAGACCAGGAAGAAAAACAGTAATTTCGTTGGTCTTCCTTCACGACGTAAATTCGATCCTTGACGCTACTCTCAGAGGCCTCGACCAATTAATTTAGTTGCAATCGCTGGCACGTGGGCTTTAACACACCGGCCACGCGACACACGCACAGCTATTTCCGATACTTGTTATCTCGGAGAGAGTACTAGCGGAGCAAGAAGCAGACGAGTGGAGAGGGAGGGGGAATAGATGAAAGGCGGAGATGGCTGTCAGCTTAGGAGGATCAAAACAGATGGTCGGCGATGAGTGGCACCGACACAAAAGGGTTGCAGAAGAGTGGAAGTACTGCGTCGCTTTGATATTTTTTATGACCTGCCGAATCCAGTCGACAGATAATGACCATCTTTCCTGCTCTGTTTTGAAATCTCGCCATCGCGAGGTTAGGACCTCAGCATTATTAAACTGTGAATTGTTAAAGGCTAATCTACTACAGCTAACACAGAAATTAATTCCTATACAGCTTTCATTTTTTAATTTCTTTGAATGAATACTTTCCAATTCTTTGAGAAAAACGAAACGGAACTCTTGAAAAAGTACAACACGTAAGTGACGTGTTGTAGTCGGCGATGTGAAGAGGCTCTCGAATTTGAAATTGAATGATTAGACGTCCGTTTTATTCGCATTATTCTGTTTCCGATACAAGTTTGGAATGCTTCTTTTTTTGCCTAATAATTCAGAAATACTTCTTAAGGTTACCGCTGGGCAACCAACCACATATATCTCTGTCAATGATTCATGTTCCTATTCCTCTCTGCCATCCTACTCAATTCATCACTGTCCCTCTCTCTCTCTTTTCCTGTAACAAGCATGCTTCACCGTATTGCACATCTTTTTTCTTTCCATCAATCTTCACTTCCAGACTGTGTTGAGAATACGAATATGTTATTTACCACCAACATTATTTCTATTTAGATTTTCAAACTAAAGTACGATAACCTACTGTTGAAAGAACTGTAATATTTGTTATAGCAATCCATCAAATTCCACGGACGGTTTATTCAAGTATTATTTCGTTTAAGAAGATGAACTGGGTGTATTCATATTTAAATACGATTAGAATTTAACAAAATCACAAAGGGCATCTAGTTCCAACAAACTGGCATTAGTAACAATAAATTTGTTTGCTATTATAAAAAAAAATGTAAAAAAATCAACGAATCACACCCACAAAATACAGAATAACCCCCCCACACATTATTATTATTACACATTTTTCGAATATATGTCAAAATCGTCTACATTTTTTTTTATTCTCCAAATGGAGGTGACAGCGCTCTTTAGTCCTAACTTTTTGAGAATCGGTTAGCAGCCGGCTATGTCTAGTAGAGAATACGGCGCGCCCTGTAATCCTAGCTAGTGTTAAATTGTGAATGAAACTATGTTGTGTAATTTATTTTTTTTCTTCACATTTAACATTGCTTATTATGATTGCTTTATACAAATCATAATTTGTATAAAGATTATTTATTGTTCCTTAATTAAGGATTACTATTTAAATATTTATTCTTAACTTAACCTACTATTAATTTATTAAATAATAATGTGTAGAAATTTATGATAACTAAATATATATGTAAAGTAACGAAAAGTGTATTATAAATAATTGTATACGTAATGAAAGAGCGCTGATTAAGTAGCTCAAATATTCTGTATATTCTTATTTGTGAAAATTTAACGTTATGTAATCACTTATGTAAGAGTAGAGCGTTGTATTACATTAGCGAAATGTTTACGTTCATGCGTTGTCATGGAGACGCATGAAATAAACAAGCACGAGTCGAAGAGTTCGTGACCTTCGGACTGAAAGGAAAAAAAAAAAGAGAAGATTTTTAATTGGAGAGGAAAGAGGAAGTTTTTGCGGAGCGGGAAGGAAGGTAGGATACAAGCAAAGGAAGTGGAAGAAAATTATAAGTTCTCTAGGGCAGAAATTCATGAGAATAGTGTTTAGAAGTGAGCCAAAACATAGTGAATCATATACTTAGCTGCAAGTGAAGTCAGCTGTGTTGTAAAAGGAAGATTAATGCCGTAACCGGATAAAGAACTGGACATTCAATGCAAAATTCTGATTAGTTCCAGTTAGTCTTGGATTACGTCTTAATTCTGTGTTGCCCTGAGAAGAATATAATGAACTTAACTTGTTGTAGAAAAGTAAACAAGGAAGGATATCAGTGCCTTGTTGATGTGTTTTTTTTAGAGTAGTGAAGCGCAATTAACAGTAGTTCAGTTAATGCGTTGGAGAATTTTATTTAATGTGTTCCGCTAGCTCAAATAAGTTAATTCATAAGTGTGCTCGCAATAAATTGATGTATTGAAGATTGTATCTGGTAAGAGTAGTCATACATGTTTGTTTATTCTAACATTAACTATAGCGTATCTTCGAAGTTCCAGGTCCGAAATAAGATTGCTTGGAATAATGTCTACCTTGATTAGTGCCTGCTGTGAATTTAAACATTAAGTACAACTGATAGATATGTGGAGACTGATTAAATAAGAAGTTTCGTTTTATTAACTTGAGTTAAGAAAGCTTGTGATTTTAAAACTGTGAATTGTATGTGAAAGTTTAGAACATTGAATTGGCATGAGTGACTTAGCAAGATGTATTAAGTTGATTGTATTGTTTCATTTTAAAGCAGAATTCTTGTATTTGTTATATATATCATATATTAAATGTTTTATTTTGTTAATCTGAATATTGTGTTTGCCTGAATTCCTTTTTATTGCACCGTTCATAAATATTCGAATCTTGCGGGTGCCCCAAGTAGAATAGTAAATAATTCGGCCTAAATGAGAAGACTGCTAACTTAATTAAGAATTGATCCTACTATTTTATATAGACTAATCTAAAAAAAATAGGGTGGCGCAGTATAATTATAAATTTCCCTACTTTTGGATCAGTGATCAATTTGCAATTAGTTGTTATATTGATAAGAGTGACTTGAACCAAGATGGCGGATTTAGAACATAGCATGAAAATAGAACGCCACGACACTAGTATTGTGTGAATATTGTATGGTAAAAATCCAAGATATCTTCTGGAAAAGAAATCTTATCAAAGATCGATTAATTTTGAAACCTGCTCAAAAAAAAAAAAAAAAACTCTCATTAATAAATAAATAATTATTCTACCAAATCACCAATTATATTTATGATTTTACACGTACATCATTTATAACTAAGCAAAATTAGAAAATAAATATACTTTCCAGTTTTTTTTTTGGTTGGTTTTTAAATTGAAAATTAAAATTTGAAAAAATCTCAGCATGCAATGACGAATTCTAATTTTAAGGTTGCCTAGAAAAGGACAACACAACTTACTTCACTGTCCACATGACATACGTCTGATTCCTTCCCAGATGGCTCAACAAATTATAGGCGATGTTTAGTTATGTGAAAGTTTTTTTAAATTAAAAATGATTTAATATTGTAAAAATAGATTAATTATATTTTACGAAAATTTATTTCATAGTACCTGACTCCAAACCAAGCGATCGATTCAAAATTGCAAGTTTGACCATCCGTGACCTATTCGAAGAAGTGCTACCAGTCACAGGTTTCTTGTAATACTTAGAATAGCATGACACGAACAGAACCTACCAATGGTTTCTGTCAGTGGCGTAGCTGGGTGGGGAGTAGTCCTCCCCGCGCGGCACTTTTCACGTGAGACAATTTTATTTTTCGACGATTCTTTTATTTATGTAAACTTAGTCATTTTTATTACTTAATAATTAGTTTTTAACAACTATACTTACAACTAAAATAAACATAGTGTTTTAATTTATTTCCCTATACGTCGTTTTGACTTTTTGTAGTATTTTTGGTGTGTATTGAGAGGAGCATCAAACTCAGGAACAGCTCCTGGCGGCAAAAGCTCTAGCTACGCTACTTTATGTTAAACGGAAATTTATTTCAGTTTATGTTAAACAGAAATTTAGTTCAAGTTTTTACCACTTTCTGAGAACCTAAGTAAAATAAGTATAGATGATAAAGAGAAACAAAACAAGAATAAATAGTTTTTCATACATACATCTTCAAGGCCCACCTTTCCTAATTGGGTTGTGGGGGCAGCAGCTGCAAGAGGAACTTCCAATGGTCACGATCCTCAGCCACCAAGCTCAGGTGTTCTGGTGGGATTCCCAAACGTGTCCACCCAAGGTTTTGGATATAATCTATCCAGCGAGTCCTTGGCCTTCCACCCTCTGGCTTGGTAAAGAGGGCCTGCTGAGGGAGCCTTTCTTGTGGCATTCTGACCAGGTACCCGTACCAACGTATCTGTGATCTCTCAACACGAAGAAGCAACGGCTGAGTATTGAGGGTTCCCTAATTGCAGAACTTCTGACTCTGTCGAGTCTTGTCAGCCCCGCAACCCCTCGAAGGGACCTCATTTCAGCCGCTTGGATTCGTGCCCGCATTCTTTCAGTCATTATCCAACTCTCATGACTATACGTGAGAATGGGGACATAGACTGTATTGAAGACAGCCAGTTTTGCCTTCTGGCTTAACTCCCGCTTCAATACTACCGAACGGCCAAGCTCCGGCAATATTGCTCTTGCTGAGCCAATCTGAGTATCTAGCTCTACGTCCCACTTTCCATCACTCGTGAATATGGACCCAAGATATTTAAATTTCTCCACCTGCCTCAGTGGGATTCCACTCACATGTAGAGTGCACTGGGATGGTTGTCTCGAGACCATAAATGTTCAGTTTTGGCCACACTGATCTTCATTCCAGCTTCTGCACAAACAGCTACAAACCTATCCAGGGTCCGCTGGAGGCCATCTGTGGTAGAGCTAAGCAGAACTAGGTCATCTGCAAAAAAGCAGACGTCCAATGCTACATCTTCCAATTCTGACACACTCACTGCCTCGGCTGTGCCCATCAATCCAGTCTATAAATGCTATGAAAAGTAGGGGTGATAGAACACACCCTTGGAGGAGGCCAATGGAGACTGTGAAAGGTTCAGACTTTGCGCTGTTTACCCTGCTACAAAACTCTGGGAATTCATACATGAACTTGATGGCAGCTAATAGTTGGCCATCCACTCCATACTCCTGTACTACTTGCCAAAGCTTATCCCAGAGGAACCCGGTCATATGCCTTCTCCAAGTCCACAAAACATAGTTTTTCATATCTTTCGTATTTTTTAAAGATTTCTAACAAAAAAAAAGGGGTAAATTTAAAATCTAGTAATTCATGCTTGAAATACAGACACAACGTATTTTATCATTCGCCTTCTTCAGCACTTGCGTGCTGAAGAAGGCGACCTTTCTACCCCCCCCCCCTAAAAAAAAAAAAAAACTTAGTCGAAATAAATTCATTCTTAATTTAAATAGACACCAATTACTGAGGCACCCGCACATTCATACCAAATTCCTTTTCAAACACTTTTCTGCCAGTTAACGAACTTGATCTCAGCAGAAATGCACTGCGACCAAGTGATAGACAGCTAATAAGCCAAGACTTTTGTGTTATTAACACTAACGACGTTACTTTGCTTTTCTGTCGGAGCTCAATCAGCGACACTTACACATCTTTCCCCCCTCTAATCACCCAATACCGGCTAGTAATTGCTCACCGGAGAGCATCAGCTGCATTAACTTTACATGTCTGTCTATTCAAGTTTTGATATCCCTAATTAAAGCCGATAACTTTATGTTAATAGGCTCTTTCGACTTTTCTCATTTAATAAGTCACGCGAACGGGACTGAAGCAAAGACGCAGAACTAATGGCCAGAATAACAATGATAACCATATCTGTTTGAATATCTAAGAGATTTGTTGTTGTGACATTCGCATTACAAAAATCTCACAAGAGGGCGTGCATGTGGTTACAAATTGTATTTGTCTGAATAACGAAGAATACTAATGCATTTATAACACGAATTAAAGGAGAAAAAGAAAATTTTACTGGAATGCGTATTGAAATATAAATGGCTATAGTCAAGGATCCAATATAAACTCAAAGAGATTCAAAAGATAATACAAAGATAAACATGCAAGCATATACTGGTTTATACTGAAAGATACTGTTAATTACTTTTATAACATGCGACATGGAAAAAGCAGTCTGCGTATATAATGATCGACTAAGATAACATTTATTTCAGATGAAGAAAAAGATGGCGGCTCGTGTTGTAGTGTTCAGTGTCGTGTATTATTGATAGTGAATTATAATCGGGTTTGATATGTTTTTAGCGATTTATAGTTATGCTTAATCATTAGGGTTAGTAGTTAATTGCTTGCTACCATAATTAGTCACATATTTTCCTCAGTGCTTTATCTAGTAGGTAAGTTAACCTTTTCTTTCTAAAACAACGGCGATACGCTAGGCTTACTGCCATCAGCATCGCCATTGTGTTATAGAAACTGTCTATTACCATAGTGCGGTGGAAATGGACAGCATGTACTGCTCCGCAGAACAACTTGCGGATCCAATCACAGATGTACCGTACGAGGACCTCACCTTTAAACAGCTCCTGGCCATTTTCAAGCACATTGGAAATCTGCTCCACACAAAATGGCCTGGCAAGGTAGTAGTTCATGAAATCCAAGAGGTTGATGCTGACGATGCTCAGCTTCTTGAACTGCTTCAGGGCGGCGCTGCTGAGGAATCAGCGGGGGCTGATGATCATTCCCGCACTGACCATGCTGATGCTAATTTTCAGGAGGTTCGCGCAAGCAAAAAGCGAAAAACCGCGACCTCTGAATCACCAATAATGGATGTTGTAGTAGAAGATGGCTCTGCTGCAGACTCTCCTACCTCCGCAAGGGAAAAGATCCCCCCGATTATTCTGCGTGAGAAGAAAAAATGGATGACAATAAAGAACATGATGTACAACCTAAAGATTTCGTACAACAATGCAAAGAATATCACAGATGGTGTCAAAATCCACCCCAACACTGTCTCAGACTACCGTAGGTTGACAGCAGAACTGAATTCTAGAGGGGTCCAGTACCATACTTATTCGCTCGGCTCCGAAAAAAATCTTAAGATTGTAATTAGAGGCGTACCTGAGGATGTCTCCATAGATGAAATCATTGCGGATCTGCACTCGAATGATTTACCACCAATCAAGGTCAGCAGAATGACCAGGAGGGACAAGACTCCAATGCCACTGGTGCTGATCGAAATCAGTCAAGCCCACAAACATATATATGACTTGACAACCATCTGTGGATTGAAAATCTCGGTAGAACCGTTAAGGAAGAGAGCTTCTACTGGGCAATGCCACAGATGTCAAAAATTTGGGCATGCCCAGAAAATGTGCAGGGCAGAGTTCAAGTGTCTGAAGTGTGGGGTTGGTCACCCAACGAACACCTGCTCTAAACCAAAATCTACCCCGGCTAAATGTGCCAATTGCGGCGGCCCTCACACATCCAACTACAAAGGATGTTTACATAATCCACGTAATAGGAGGTCAGAAGAGGGAACATTCTCTCCTTCCATTAGCTCACCTACATCTGCAGCTACTTCACAGTCTCCTAAAGTTCAGAATAAAGATTCAGAAGCCCATCTGCCGAAAACTGAGTTCCCTCAAAAAACAACTCTAAAAAGGCAGTCCAGGTCATATGCGGATGTAACCCGCCCTAAACAGACATCCCTAGAACAGCCAGCTTCACGCCCAAATTTGACAGCTATCATCACCGCGTCCCTGGCAAATATGCTATTAGATTTCAGCAGATCTAATCCTTCACAAAGTTCTACTAACAGATTCCTCAAAGACACCCAAGTCATCATTTCAGCGCTCACTAATGAACAGTAAAAAATTAAAACCAGAATCCTTAGAGATAATAGCCTGGAATGCCAACGGCTTAAGAAATAAGATCCTAGAACTTAAAAATTTTGTCCATAGGCATCGGCCAGATGTTCTATTACTAAACGAAACACATCTAAGACCAGCAGACAATCCCAAAATCTACGGATATCAATCATATAGAACTGACAGATCAACCCACAGAGGTGGAGGCACAGCAATTTTCATCAAGAACTTTATCTCACATCACTCCATAAACCTTCCTCCTACCTCCACTCTTGAGGTCACTGGCATTGAAATTCTCACGAGCTCAGTAGGCAAATTAAAAATTTTTGCAGCATACCATCCACCACAAAAATCATTACTATCTTCTGACTTGAATGCCATATTTGATACTGGAGAGCCTACCATTGTGGCAGGGGATCTAAATGCCAAACATCCTACCTGGAATAGCCACTCCACTAACAAAAATGGACAGATACTACAGAACTATGCTGATTTCAACAACCTTCACGTAATAGGCCCTGCTGATCCCACCCATCACAACACTTATGGTAGGGCTGATGTATTGGACATTGCCATACTGCAGCACATTAGACTCCAATACAATTTAATGACAATCAATGATTTATCATCAGATCATAACCCAATACGATTAAAATTAGGAAATCTTGAAAAATTATCTCCACCCCCTCACTCATTTATTCCCTGGGAAAGGCTCTCCAAGATGCTTCCAAAATATATTGGTCCTGTTCCCATCATTAAATCAAAAGAGGAAATTGAGATAGCTGTCAAAAATCTAACAGAACAGATCACAGCAGCCTGTGCAGCAGTTACTACCCCTGTAACTACCCACAAACCCAACCATCTGCCCGAAGATATTATGAATCTGATTAGGGAAAAAAACAGGGCTAGGAAAAGATACCACAACACTAGGGCACCACAAGACAAGCGGATCTTAAATAGGTTAAATTCTGCAGTGAGAGATGCACTCGCAACTCATAGATCTCAACTCTGGGAAGAAAAACTGACCTCCATCTCCACTGATAACCACTCTGTATGGAATCTTATCCGTAAGATCAAGAACAAAAACAAACCTCTTCCCCCTCTACAAACAGATTTAGGCCTCATCCACACTGATGCTGAAAAAGCCGAGGCAATAGCGAATCATCTTGAAAAACAGTGCAAACCTGCCTACGACCACCTTGACATTAGTCATATTTACAAGATACACCGTAATGTCAGATATTCGCTCAATTCTGCTCCCACACAATCCACTCAAATCACACCCACCTCGCCTGCTGAAATATATGCTATTGTTCAGAAATTCAAAAATAAAAAGGCTCCTGGACCCGACGGTATCTCCAACAAAGTTATAAAACTTCTACCTCGCAAAGCTATTGTTCATTTAGCAAACATAATCAACTCCATACTTCACTACAAGTATTTCCCTTCCTACTGGAAACTGGCGTACATAATACCAATTCATAAATCTGGAAAGGATCCCACTCTGCCACAAAATTACAGACCAATCAGTCTCATCTCTAATCTCGGAAAAATTGCTGAGAAGGTAATTCTTACTAGGCTTCAAGATTCAGTACTCCAGTTAAACATCCTGCCTGAGGAGCAGTTTGGCTTCAGACAGTTGCATAGTACCACTCAACAAATACACAGATTGGTGGAACATATCATTACAGGTTTTAACTGGCGTCAATGCACTGGGGCTGTTTTCCTAGACTTAGCCAGTGCATTTGACAAGGTTTGGCATTATGGTTTGCTATACAAGCTTATATCATCCGGTGTTCCAATCGGAATCATTCAACTCATCAAGACATACCTCTGCGATAGGCGCATGCAAGTGAGATTAAGTGGAGTAGTGTCTGCACAGAAACACATCTTGGCTGGAGTTCCACAAGGATCCTTATTAGCACCGATCTTATTCTCCTTATACTTGCATGATATCCCACACAACCCATTATCTTCAATTAAAGCTCTTTACGCTGATGACACGGCGATATTGGCCAGATCATTAAAGCCTCATTTAGCCATCAAGAAACTGCAAGAAAACCTACTACAAATAGAACAATATTTTGCCAAATGGCGACTCCAGGTGAACCCTCAGAAGAGCGTAGCCGTCTTATTCTCTAGAAGATCAGTGCTTCCTAATGAAGATATTCTCCTGTTTAACACAAAAATTCAGTGGAAAACAGAGATCAAATATCTTGGTGTAGTAATGGACAGAAAACTGACTTTCAACTCCCATATCAAGACTCTCTGTGTAAACACGTCAAAAACCATAGCCCAGCTCTATCCGCTAATAAACAGAAACAGTAAGCTGAGCACCAGAATCAAACTTCTCATATATAAACTGATGGTTCGTCCAATACTCACCTATGCCTCACCGGCCTGGAGCCATACTTCAAACTCAAATATCATTAAATTACAACGCATTCAGAACAAGTGTCTCAGAATGATCCTGGGCGCTCCATGGTTCGTCCGAACTGTCCGACTGCACCGGGACACGGAGGTCCCCTATATCTACACCTTCATGCAGACTATAGCAACCAAATTCTTTTCAAAGGCAACTGTGCACCCTAACAGACTGATCCAACTGGCTGCTGACTATGATGCTATGGACTACTCGAAGCACAAAAGACCTAAAGCCATCCTCAAACCCCTCACTGAGGATTAATCTCCTAGCCTGCTGAGGGCGAGCAATTAGCTCATAAACTCTTTCTACTCACAGTCTCTATTAAGATAGCCGGGAATATGAAAAGCTTTTGCTTCACCCGTTAAGCCAGTAATGTTACTAGTTACATTTATTTCATGAATTGCACTAGAAGATATATCTGCTTGTGGATACAATGTACCCCACAAAGAAAATCATACTCCAGAAAGTCAGCATGCGATCAATGAGTGCCTCCATAGCGTAACTGGAAGAACGAATGATAATCCGCCCTACGATTCGAAAATGATTGATTCTCGTTGTAACAAAAGAAATCTTTATATGGGATTTTTTTAATTGATGATAATTCAGCCGATCTCATACGGGAGTAGCAGGGTTTTTTTTCTCGAGAATTCGGATTTTTCATCCCGCATACAGGCAAATCGACTCTAATAGACACATGCGCTTATTTTAAAATCACACAATCATTAGTAATGGTAGATCGCGTTGTGTGTAGTTGGTGAATTGTGGATAGATGTTTAGACAGTAGAGACGGGTTGTGTAGTGGGGGTGCCCTCCCGCGATGAGTTAGGGGTGCCACCTAATAAATATACTAATATTTATGTACTAAATTAATTCAATACTTTCATTTTATTTATTTAGCTATGAAAATTATTTTAAATTAAAAATAAAAGCTCTCAATGTAGTCTTTTATACTTTCTCCGACATTTGCAATTCTTCCAAGTTTCCACTCGTGCCAGGCATGGAGGTCTGTCTACAACTTCCTCTGGCGTAGTTCCGCCCACTTTGTCTATATAACTTCTTAGTTAAAAGGAAATAGGCTGGTCTAACAAAACGGACAAACATGTCAGAAAAAAAAACAAAAAAAAACTCACTTCTTTCTGTTTGTAAGACGTATACAGCAGTTAGGTTCTTATGTTTTATTTTAATTATCCCCCGCACTTTTTAAAAATTTATTTCATTTTCTTTTTTTCAATTTCTTGCGAGTCGCATAGCCGTAAAGATCAGCAATTTCCACCAAATCGTACAGCACGTATGCGTGTGTTACAGAATCACTTGCAGAGTTCAGTTAATTATATATCAAAAGGTATTTATGAAAATATAAAGGCTCTCCAAGACAGCAGAAAAGACCCACTTTCTAATGCCTTGAGAAACAAAAGCCCTGGCTACACAATACATACACAACCGTACACAGGTCACACTTCGACTTCAATGCGTCAAGTATCCATCATTAATATACTGCACACGCCTGGAGACTATACGAAAGGAGAAAGACAGAAGAATTAGGTTACCCTATTAACCTACCTGACCTCGACTATTACAACACTGAAGATAACTTTAATGCAACGTCATATAAGGATTTAGCTATAGAATTCTTTGGTTATGATGAAAGCATGTTCGAGCAACCGAGAGGCTTATTTATCATAAACAAAAAGAAATACGTGCCCAGTGAACAAAATGAAAAGTGGATCTAATAAGCATTTTTTAAAACGCCGTCACCCTTTGATTGCACACAGTCTTCATTAGACTATAAGTTTAATGCAAATCTAGTTTTATATTATGGTTAATGGATAGCATGAGGAGCATACGCTCAGCCGGTTTCGACGAAGCCTTTGGATGGGAAAAAATCTGGGTTCGAATCCCGTGTCAGGGCTTTTCAACAGAAGGTGAGTTAGCCGGTATCATATAGAGGTGAAAGGGGATGAGGGGGGGGAAGAAGAGTTCTTCCACGAAATTCTGGTTTTTACATTACACAAACCGCACAGGAAAACATATGCAAGTTAAACACACAGTATAGGATAAAATTATACTCTTATAATTAAGGGCCTACAGCCTTGCCTTTAAAGCCTTAGCACAGGCCTATCATCAGTTGCATCAGTCTTGGGACTGGTAGCTCAGCAGCAATTTCCTCCATTCCGCTCTGTCATTGGCTTTCTTCTTAACCTCAAGCACTGCTAATTATTAATATTATTATTTGATAACACAAAGAAGATAATGCCTGATATAAGTTTGATCCATACACAGTAAATATATACTGATATTTTTTTATGGACTTTTCTCATTTACACTATAATGAACAATTATATGCTATTCAGATATACATTGAATAAAATCGATTATATTAATATAAATTATATTTTAAAAAGATTTATGAAGTCAAAGGAAGGACTCGATGATTTTTCCCCTAATAAAATGCAATATTTAGAAGAAAAAAAGCCGATATATATATTATTGAATATATATATATTCAATTATTTTTAACATTTTTTTAACATATATATTTTTTTAACAATTTAATAATAATAATAATAAATATATATATATATATATTATTGAATTGTTAAAAATATCCTCTAAATCTATAACAGCATTGCTTATCTCCCGGAAGACAAGCTCATCATTAACAATCGTAGTGAATAGGTTGCATTACTTCTTGTTGTTCTTGACCGGATTTAAATTGGAACAGTTCACACATTTGTAACTGACATCAAGTTCATAAAACAAATCTTGAGCTGCAAATTCCAACGTTAATTCAAGAAATGTAGGTAATGATGTAAAACCTATTCGATAGGATGTATCACAATTAAGGCTAAGCGCTCGTCAGTACATTACACAACGGCTTTTTTTTTTCTTTTTTTCTAAATGCTCGTCGTCTAGCAATAGTGTAAATTCTAAAATCGATGTTATTATTCGGTATATAATTGTGCTCATTTCTTATACAGCAAAAATAAAATGAAACTATATCTTTCGCTAAGAAAATACTGAAATCTTAAATAAAACAATAATGCATTAAAAAAAAAAAATCGAGAAATCATTCAAGGATAAATTATAACACTTCACCCAAGGTTATACTGCTATATTATCTTCTTCATACGACTATTTCTTCAAACATAAAAATATTAATGAATGCTCTACTGTTTTAAAAGCTGTAGATATTTGGTGACTTTGGCAGTTGCTTGTGTTTCCTATGCTTGCGACGCTGAATATACGTGGTTGTTCTTGTTCTACATTGGCTCAAGCAATTTGTCAGTATTGTGTGCACAAGAGACATGCCTCTCAGTTAATGTCAATAACCGTGGTCTCATAATACCAACCATGCTTCCCACTAGAATGAATAATGACTAACCCACTATTAATATTCAGAACATCAGTGGTGCAGGCATTTAACCTTATGACCGAAATGCGTTAAATTTTCCGAAGGGATGCATACTGTTTATAGTTACGGTTTTCGTCGATTATGAAAACTGTTATCGATATTTTGAACAATAATTATTAATGACCAGTTTTTGCTGCTCAGTCTTCTAAATATCTAACGTTTAAGGCGTAATAATTATAACATAATTCTCTGGGTAGTCTTATCATGCTAATAGAGGGCGCCAGAATTTATATATATATATATATATATATATATATATATTGAAAATATTAATTATTATATAAATAATAATTATATAAATAATTATTATATAAATAATAATAATAATTATATTTCAATATATAAATATTGAAAAAAATATATATATATATATAATTAATCAGACACGATCTATTTAGTTTGGAGAGCTAATTTTTATCTATGTTCCGTTAGCGTTAAAACACAAGATATTCATCTCTTCTTAAATATTATCTTTCTACAATCGATATGTTTTCTTAAGAAATGCGGTTAGTAAATTGCTTTTGGATCTTCAGCAACTGGTATTGATCACCATGTTGCACAGCTGTGGATAATTTATGAATGTCATGTATTTTTTGTTCACTTAAAAACAAGCGGGCTCTACAATAACAATTTTCTTTTGTCGGTATCTCATTAAGCACCACGCATATTAATATTATTTCAACTTTCTCAAGAATCAAATAAAAACATTCTAGTATCGCGTTACTTAATTGGTTTGGAAAGCTATTTTACGGATTCTATTAATACTGAACAAGGAAAAACAGCAAAAGTAAAAAAAAAAAAAGCTTAGAAACACAAGAGAATTAATCATATTTGAAACAGCCTCGGTAGCAGTTTTTGGCAGTTTGCCAGCAATTATTTTCCTTACAAAAGCAAAAGAAAATCTCTGTGAAAATTTCCACTTCCCAACGTCTACTTTGTAATGACATGCATTGAGTTAATGCATAGGCGATCGTATTGTAGTTTTATTGTATGCATTTCAACCAACCGGAGAGCTACATAACCCATCTAATAGGAAATCATGCTTAAAATAGATTTTGAAATCAATATTTAATGTTCAGCATTTCAATTACATTTTTCCCCCTTTAATTTTCTCAGACTCCTATTTGAATATCTCTTATGATCCCAAGATATCGAGAACGCTCTTTTCAAAAACATTCTTGCTATCTTTTATTACTATAATACTACTACGTTGCCAACCAAACCTAATAATCTACTTTACATTAAACTGACCAGCCAGATACCCAGAGCAGGAGGCAAGAGCTATTTAAGGAATTCTTGACAGTAATAAAGGAATATATCTTCACAGAATGGCCGTTTTTTATTATAAATTGACCAAGCAAAGAAGGAAAAATATCTGCGTAACGAAATTACTAAGTACGTACATAACTATCCAAAGCATCTCAAATTATACTACAAAATCTATATCCGCATTAAACGAATGCGTGACATCCATTTATGCCAATGAGCGGTTATAAATTTTATTTCGTACAACTGCTTTTTTCCCTGCGAATGTAAAAATAGTAAGTCCATTACCTACGACAAGATTCTGAAAATATACAGATAAGCAGTACACCCATTTCTAACCTAACATAGTAAAAATATTTTATTAATAATTTATGAAAGGGTTATAGACTGAATTATTTCTGATGTATTTCGGAAGGCAACATAAGATAAAAGTAACGCTATTATTAATTATTGCTACACAGTTCCTACGCTATATCTGAATTTTCAAATTTAATAATTCAGAAATGCAAAGATATTTATCGACATTAATTCTACAAAATTCAAATAAAATACTCCTATAGAAGAATTTAATTTTTAATTCTGTCACTGGTTATAAATAATGTAAGAATTACTGTTACAAATCCATATAGTATTCTAAAAATATAAAACGATAAATATCCCTATTATCGTTTGCATAACGATTTTAGAACAAAAAAAAAAAAAAAACGCTTCGTAAATGAAGCAGAAGACACACGAAGAATGAAAAACAAATGAACAGATGGTTTTGATTTTTGTCGCAGTGAAGACAAATGAGTACAGCAGCTGCTAGGACAAACGGTCGGCAATTAGGACGAGTAACAAAGAATCATAACTTTTAATTTTTCAGCATAAAAGCTATGGTTTTGAAACACCGGATATTAAAACAACAGTCACTCTTTTCACGGAATCACTATTTTTTACATGTTAGCGAGGTTATTTCTAAGAGTGGATTTCGTAACCAATAACAGATGTCTGTAGAGGTGCGTGACAACTTATTTATATGTTTACTATGAAAGATAAGTTTATTCTCAATAAAACATTGGTTATTCAAATAGTTTTATTTTTGATTATTATTTGAAACTGTTTACTTTGCTGTGTTTGTTTTTGTTTTAAACCCAAGAGCACAAGCGATTCAACAGTTTCCGGATCAATACCAAGTCTTCAAGAAGAGTTTCCTCACCTCTGCTTCCATTTTTGGATCAATAAGGAGTCTTCACGTCTTCCCCCCCCCCTCATTTTTTTCTTAAAGTGGCTTCAGTACTGGAACATTAACGTTTTACCTCGCACAACGGCGAATGCCCATGCAAGTCCAGTATTACTAAAAGGACTGGGAGAGCAGAAAGATAAGGAGGTTTAGACTAGCGGTTGTATATAACTTTCGTTGCCAAGGAGACACACCAGTGTGGTTTCAATATGTCTCGTCTATTCTGTTGCATTCAACCACCCAATGCATTGCTAAGACGATGCTCAAGTAGTAGGTAGGAAAATATTTTGCAAAGTTTCAACGTATGCAGATATTAGTTGATGGTTTTTAACAAACAGTTACAAAAGAAAGAATAATGCCAAACAGAGTTTGGCATTATTCCGCTGCACATGGCGAACAAATTTGACCATTTAATTAGGCAAGAAGTCCAATTAGTCAAAAATTGAGTGAAAATCAATTTTTTTTTTTTTTTACCAAAATAATCTATTATTTTGGAAAATTGTTTTGTCACTTTTTTGAAGCATATTTTGTCGACTGCATTTTACATTATTAACAAGAAAAACACTTCGCTTGATGGGAATTCTTCTTCTTCTTGGCTTCTCGTATTAGGCAATTGTTTGCCTGCAACGTTTTCAAGAGTTTAAAAAGTCTTCTGCCCATCTCCTCTTGATCGGTGTTCCTGTACTGTTTCGATCCGTAAAACAACAACAGTCAATATGATTCAATAAATTGTTTTATTTTTAATAAGTTTTTTCCCCACCACTACCAGTTTTTACATTATTATTCCCACTTCATTTTATAATGCCAAGGTCAATTTTCCCGGCAGTTTTACAGGTTATAGCTAGACGGGGGGGGGGGGGGAGAGACAACATTAATATGAGAAATATTACATTAGGGTCGGTTTTAGTGCGTTAAACCTTGAAAATGTCACTGTCGAAATTAAAGTGGGAAAGAAATGCGAATTCGTTTATAAATTGCACGCATATGCAGTTTATTTAAGTAGCTGATGAAGTATTTAGGTTGTCCTTATAGAACATTTATCATGCAACGTACAAGATCTGCAATATTTAAAATAAATCTTTGTCTATTGCAACTGTTTACATAGAATATCAAATTTTCTGGGCAAAGTATTTCTGTGGTTTTTGCGAGAACAACAAGTATCATGATGTCTATGACTAGCGCAAATGTATTATTCAAAGAGTTCTATAGAATGGTAAAATTCCGACGAGCGTGCCAAAAGTTATGACTTAAGAAACGTCGAGCAGGGAAAATATAATAGAATATTTACGTGGTATTGCATATAATTATAATATGAATTAATAAATTTAAAATAAAAATTTTGTTTTGAACTTCATAGACTTTTTTTTTGTTTTAATGTATATATGTAACATGTGTAAATGTGTTTGTTAATTACAAAATAATATTAATAAATGAATTTAAAAACTATTTTTCTTTATTTTAATATTATGCAATTATACCTTTTCATTTTAAAATTATTTCTTTTTAATCATCTCTTTCTTAAATGATCCTACAAATTTTGATATATGATATAATTCTTCGAAAGTAAGTTTTTCGAATGATCAATTCTTCGAAAAAAAAAAATATTTTTTTTAATTTATCGAAAATTAGAGGCAAATTCTGCAAGTAAGCTTAGGTCGGTTAGGTCTGGATTATTTTTATTTATTTATTTTTTTTTTTCAATTATGTGGAAATAACTCATAGTTCATAACTTATACCTCATAAATCTTAACCATATTTATATATTTTATTAATATTTACAAAAAAAAAAAATACGCCAAATCGTATGGCTGCTAAGCGTGCAAAAATTTGTAAGTTTCTGTCGCCTACATGACGGTCGCCCAATTAACCGTCGCACACCTGGCTATCGCCCACTTGACCGTCGCCCAGTTGTCGTGTACCCAGCCAGATAGTTGGAATCGTTTTGTCAAATTTTGCCAATAAAACAGTCAGATTGAAAATTGAACTATATGAACATATTTTGCTAATATCAGTATTTACAGACGGATAAAACAAATTAATACGTGCTTATGCATTTTGCAGCTAAAAATAAGCGAGCTAGAGCGACACCACACATCCCAAACTTTTTAGTAGCAAAGTTGAAGCAAATCTTCAAAATCTTAAACTGGGAATAAAGCTAGATGGAAGCCATCTTTCAAGCAATACTTGCAGTCCATTATAATAATTTCCAAACACCCAGAACAGTTAGACATGTTGAGAGAGAACAGGAACTTCAAAAATAACTGCGCTTGTTGAGATAATACTGTCATTACTAGTCAATTATTTTTTTAAAATGCTAACAAATAAAAATACAATCCCAAACACTCGTATCAAAAACGCCCACTTTTCCTCTCCCACAAGTTTTCTTTCTTATACAGGGGGCACAGATGATGCTATACAGGAAAGAAAAAGAAAAAATAAAAAAACGGTCACACAATGACAACAGAATGTCTACAATCCCCCAACACTCAGAGTAAGAGAGGCAGACAGCTCTGGAGCCATTCCTCTATGGCTACAATGAGCTATTTGCCGACATGGACGGCGCCAGAGATTACTTCCAGTCGACCGGATTCATTCCTACTTTGACAAATACACAGTTGATAAACAGGTCATGAATCATGTAGTTGGGTAGACGCACGTGTGCCTACGATCATCCTGTAATCTTATTCTACTCCGCTACTCCATTTTCTATTGTGTATATACTCACACGCCTAATTACAGATGAAGGAACTTTCAGAAAATGATAACCTCTATAGTGAAAAATCAGAGAGGGGGGGGGGAGTGAAAAGGGAAGCTACAGCAACACAATGGAAAATGAGTGAATAAGAGGGGACATTTTTTTTTCTTCTGATAAAATAAAGGACCAGTGGTACGCTTTTAATCTTCTTGGTGAACTCGAAGGTTAAACATCGATAAAAATAAATAAATAAAATTAATTAATAAAAATTAAAGGTGGATTCGGTAGTCTAAGTAGTTTATCTCTTGGCATTGATTTTATCTTTGTGATGGACTACTCACCTAAATAAAGAATTATTTATTACCAAGTGGAAAACAATACAATGAAACTAATGATAGCATAATTAAATTAATTCACGAAGTATCCTGAGGCAGGACATATAACAGTAGGGTCTGATGTCAGGTATATTAATATTAAAATCAAAAGCTGAACGCTTAACATTCTTATTTTATTTTTATTGAAACAATCATATCATTGATTACAGAAATCTAATCAACATTGAGTGTGGGGGAAAAAAAAGCGATGAATTTGTTAATAAAATTACACGATAGTCTCTAAAAGTAAACCTCTTGAATTGCATAACCTTGACTTTCTTTTAAACAAATTAAAGTCACCATACTTACCATCTTCCTAAATGAATAACAAAATCATTAAAACTACGTATTAATCAGACTGAGTAGTTAATATTAAAAACATCAATCAACTTAAGGTATATGATAAGAATGTACACTTATTTGTAGACGTCTTAAATGCAAATGGATCTACGCAGTAATTACTTAATTTTTACAGAAAATCCACGAAGTGTAATAGACACTCCTGCTCGATTTATTAATACTTAAAGGCGCTTGCATTCTGCTATCAATCAATAAAAGAATATTTCAAAAGAGCCACCAAGCGTCTAAAAAGGCGTCTGTATTTACTAACTAGAAAATTCTGGCAAAATGCTGTGAATAAGGCAAAGACAACTGTGGTTCTAATTGTTTTCGGAAAAGTTTTTGTTTTATAAAACATAAAAGTTTTCGCCATTAGAGTTCGAAAAAAAAAGTTACTTTTTTTTTTAACTTCAATAAATCATAGCAGAAGACCGACGTTCAGTTTGTAGAGGGCGCCAAATGGTATGACATTTCGTATTTAAAACAGCAATACGTTTTTTTTTTGTTTGTTTTTTAACAGAAAGAAAAATAAACAACGAAATATCTTTTTTCTTCTCCCCCTTTTTGTTGCGCAATATATAATTTAATACAAATTCCTGACGACCGTATTTAAAAAAAATGATATGCAATTTTGACTGTTATGGAAGTCTACGGATTAAACATACTAACTGAACAAAATAAAATTTCGCTTAGGACTAAATGGAATTAAACAGTAGAACCAGCTGTGTAATATTGTCCATTCTTACGAAGTTATATAGTACCTGGAAAAAAATAAATAAATAAATAAACGACTTATATATGTACTTAATTAATGTGCGATAATCAAATGAAAATTTTCAATCAAGAAAATAGGCAGTTGCTTAGAAAAACCCCATGTTTACAATTAAAAAAAAAACAAGTTAAAAAAAACGTCCCTCTCTTTTAATGTGTTTTTAGAGAACTTAATTCACCTTTGTTTACAGAAACAGCTGGAGAGGAAGCACACGAAATCATATGTCTAAAGATGCGTATTGAGTAAACCTGATTCTGCAGATGGCGCAAGATGCAGCAACAACAAACACAGACGTTGCAACAAGGTTGCAGTTACAACCAGATTCAGTATTATAGCAGATGAATTCTAGAACGTTCCCAGTGAGGCCAATTTAGAATGTGAACAAAGAGAATAAGTAGCCAACGATACCTTAGTCACCATGAGGGAGATCGCTTGTTACAACTACACACCTGATTCATCACGAGAGGGAGGGATACTTCTATGGGTTAACGACATTGTGCAATTCTTTTTATTTATAAATGAATCCTTCTAAGCCACTAAACATTTGGAGAGATTTCAGAGGAAACAAACACAAGAAAAAAAAAATTCTAACTGCTGAGTCTAACAATTTCTTTTTTAATTGTAATATTTTTTATGGTATATGAAGAAGATTTAGATCTCAAACTTCTCATCTAGTAGTTTTCTTTTTTATTATATTATTAGATTCTTTGAACGTGGATTATCAGAAATGTTTTAATTTCCCTACACAGTCTGGCACTCAGTTCATTAACTTGCTTTTACAATCCCGGTTCACAATGCACATTGTTATTATTGGAAGAGGCAACTGTCAGGAATACAATAGACTTGTTTGTAGTGTTTGCAAGCCTATCAAGAGGTGGGAGAGGAAGCGAAATGGCAAGGTCAAAGAGGCGAGTTTATGGATTAACGAAGTAGGTGTAGCTCACAATAAGCCGTGGAACATATATCGTCACAGATATTATTAAACGAGAGAGGGCGCAAGTGTCAAGCAAACCAGACAGTTGAGCAGGAAGAAAGGTAGGGAAAACTAAGAAAAAAAAAAAAAAAAAAAAGAAAGAAAGAAAGAGACAATCGAATTAAAACGTCTTGCTCAATTCTCGCAGCATTGTTCCAGTTAGTTACAAGCCATCCACTGTACTGTTTGATTTATATTACTTATTCTCACGCAATCTTGTGTCGTAATGGTAATTAAATCGGATTTTTTTCAACGTCATTTCCGCTGTTATATTCGCAACCTACTTACGAATTATTCGTCATATAACTACATTTATTTAAAATACTAGGAAATAACAGATTTCCGTCATACAGTTTCTAGGAAATACAGGATTACTAACTCCGAAGATGAAGTAAATGATAATTACAATGAATTTTGCATCCTTTCATAAAAGCTAATTAGCTACATGAACAGCTTATATTCGCTTAAATTCTGTTTGTATTTAATAAACATATTATATACACATAAAACTAAAACGAATGTATTTTTAGGAAACCAGCTGAATATCCGCAGAAGTGAACTATTGTAAAAGCACTTCTGGTCTTGCAGATGGTCATCGATGTTGGTATCAATGCCGAGCCAAACATCAATCGAATATACTAACTGCAAGCCTTCTTTCATTAAGCAATGCTTTTTCGTCCAATATCAGAAGTCCACCGAGTGAAACCTGGACCATCAGGGAAGCGAATGCAGTGGTCCAGCCCTAAAAGTCAACTCCAATGAAGTTGGTTGAATCAAAATAATTTAACACTAACCTTGTAGTTCGTATCTGAAACTGACAAACTGAATTATTATAACTAATTTAAACTGTGCTTTTGTCTTTTGTCTCCTAAAGTTACCAGGATTTTAAACTTTCACCAATAAACGTGGTGTTGGACATTAAGACTCAGAATTCACCTAGAGTGGTAAGCTAATAAAAGCACCGAGTTCTTTTTTTAGATGACCCTGTATCCTACATACGTGTCCAGGCTACAACACGAGAAAACTAAATTTAAAACGAGGTTATCGCATTTTTTTTTAGCACCGCTGCAATTTTTTTTAATAACTCCATCTCTACGCACGAAGTAGAGTGACCATCCACTCAGCGAGTCTCAATAGAGCAATAAAGGTTACAGGTCAAAAACAATGATGCCCTTAAGTCGACAAAACCTGAATCGATTCTCGTCGCAGTACGAGATAAACTTTTGTAAGTATCCTTTACTGATGCAATTCAAAGACATAATACGCGTAAACTCATAAGCATTAGTTGCTTTCGCACTATCTGAGCAACCAACCAACTCCATTTTTGATTAGTATTACTATTTCCAGTATACAAGCCACATAGAGACTGGTAAATAATATATGTTTTAATCTTCACTAGTCTTTGTGTGAATTACAGTACACTTTAGGAGAAGAGTGAAAAAAAACTAAACTGACGCTACACTGAGTGGGTTCTTCAACAGCAAGCTAACGGTATCGGTAATATAGAACATTTGAAACAGAAATCAGTAATAGAGAAATCTTGTCCACTCGGCGACATAACTACTACCCCACTGACCTCCATAATGCGGGGATAACAGAGAAAGAAAGATAGAGAGAGAGAGACCAGACCAAAGAAAACAGTTAAAGTCTAAGAAAGAAATATCATTATTATTACACCATTACTTTACAAAGGCTGTCATGGAGGAGAAAGTTGATCAACTATAGTTTCCTTACTTGCTGGTTAAATTCCACCCTGTGTTTAGTGTTCCTGGCAGTGGAATGTGTGTGCAATAACTTTTACAGGAAGGGCTGGCCTGGGTAACCTTGGTTCGAAGTATCCTTCACTACATTAAACATTTTCAGATTTGCAATGACTTAAAAGCACGTTCAAATGTCGAAAAACTTCCAGTAAGCAACGAAATTTGCTGAAGTGTATAATTAGTATTATTTTAAAAATAAATGAATATGCGAATGAAATAGTTTTACCATTTTTTTATATATAACTTCGTTTTGAGGCATTTGCCAAAGCGTAAATTTATATTCATAATTTCCTTGAACTCACCAATGATCCAGATCTTTTATATGAATGCACATTATCTTTTTTTTTTTTTTTTTTTTTTTTCCATGCTGGATCATTTGACAGACGAACACATACAGCCATGAGTGGTGCGTGCATTTTAAAGGGTGAATCTGAAAGCGGTTTTTTTTTTTCGATTTTTTTTTTTTTATGGACGAAGAAGTGAGTTGCAGTAACCCTATCGTTCAGCCATTAGGAATACACTTTAGGGTCGCACAGTGATTTACATGAAGTATTATTATTTCTGTGCCAGATTTTCGAAGAGAGAATTCTCCATCGATTCCCGCCTTCTAAAAACGGTAGTGACAAAATTGCCCTAGCCCAACGCGCGACTGGAATTTCAATACTTTTCCACTTTCCACCCAATTCACGGATCGCCGTACCCCATCAGAATCTCCTCCGCTTCCTGTTCGATAAGGGAGCGGGGATAGGGGAGGAAACACAGACAGACAGAGGCAAGGGCAGTTTACGGCTTAAAAGAGGAGACGCTTGCAAGGCAAAACGTAATATTCCGTCAGGCGTTGACCGTTTGGAAGTCTCGTGCACCGCCTTGGATGCTTGCTGTTGCTATCGATCGAACTCCTCCAGCATAAATTTCGCCGATTGTCTTGTGATCAGTCTACGTCTAGACTGGTGGAAGCTTCCGTGTTGCTACTCTAATAAAGTGAAAGGACGGCGAAGGGTCATGGCGTTCAAGATCGTAAGGCTACAGTTTCAAGAGATATACAGAGTTTGGCTTCTTAGATGCGCTTGAAAAAGCTGAATTCCAAATGGTTTGAATGCTGTCTTTATAAAATAGGACATCCGACTCCAAAAGGCATAACTGGATATTTTTCCAAACAGTAAAACAACTACGATACTTGTAATCTGAACACCCACGAACTAAAATTAGCCAAGTTTTTATTATTTATGTAACGTGTTTTGATATCAAAATGTTTAAAATGCAAACTTTTAATAGAACATTTTATGAGACAATAATGGACCAAGAAAAAAATACTGAATTTATTACAAAACTTCCTGGATGATTAAATTAGCTGAACATTATGTAGCATAAATGATTAATTATATATTAATTAACAGACATGAAGTTCATGAACCTGTATCGGCGACTTCCATCTCATTTTATAAATGAGATAGTTTTGCTTATACATCGGAGTCTCATACGGAGCTGGCAGGGTTTTTCAACCTATAAAACAGACAAAATGGACCAGAAGAATACACGCAATTTAAGACTTAATACACTGGCCTCAGATGCTTCGGTTGTAATTCAAAATAATCATACGTCTGAAAAATATCGATTACACAATATGTAAAGTCAATAATATTTTTTCTTGAATCCAAATATTGCTTTCTGCTCCAAATCTTCAATAAGCACGGCGACGGTATCACACCGGGTAATGAAAATCATCTCCTACCAAGGGTTTCACAAACACTTACAAGAACTGACAATTCACACTTTTTAAATATGATTCTCTTTTTTTTAAGACACCTGATTATAAACATTTTTGGACATATAGAGACATTTTTATGCGTTCAAAACATAAAAATAATTGAGCGTGCGTTTGTACCAGGCAAGTGTATTATTTTATAATGACATCAACATTCTACACAACTCCTCAACACTTACTTAACCATAAAAAATAAACGAACTCTCTTTTCGCATATGTACAACAGATAAGCATTCCCAAACACTTAGCCATTGAATAAAATAATCTCTAGGATCCCCACGGCTTCTAGCATTAGAAATGTCAGAAGGCGTGAGGATTTTTTTGAAATAAGAATTTTTTTTTCTTTAATTTATAACCTTTCTGGCGCCTAAGGGTGGAGGTTCGCATTTAAAGTAGTATCCCACGCATTTAATCAACCGCCCACCATCAGTATGACACCCGTTGGGACAATCCCTGGATAAAAATACAAATAAATTCCTGAAGGATTTATCTCTTATTGTAGGCAACAAAACGATGGGTGCAACAGTGGATGTGGCATTTGATTAGAATGGGAATGGGCGACGCAAAAATTCTTCGTGTTTTTTTTTTTTTTAAGTGCATGTTCAAGCATGAGTGCTTTTCTCGTTATATATATACAAAAACAGACGGTGTAATTGTACAGGAAGTTCTGTACCACCAAACGCATGTCAGTGACAGAGGTGAGATACAATCTCTATTTTTGATTGTATCGCTTGAGTGATTGTCGTTATAGTAAAAGTTGAAATTAACAGTGGAAAAGAATGTGCTTTTCTTTCTTATTCTGTCATTTTTTCCCCCTTTCCAAATCCATTCTCTTTGGCTATAAATATTCAGTAATACCTGGCTGCCAGTTCGTGTCAAAAAAAAAAAAAAAAAAAAAAAAACCTTTCGTTTTCGTCTACCCCCACTCAGCCCTTTTTTAATACTTCGTTTGAACTGTAGACTCGTATAAAAGCATATTAAAAAAAAAAAAAAAATATATCTATTTGATGTTTTTGCCGCTCTCATTGTTACTAATATCGACATTACTGGGATCGCAACTAGAAGTACTTGCCATAAGCTCAGAATTTTTTTTTTCTCCCCCTTCGGTCCTTTCGCTTATTTTTCTTGTACTACATTAGCTGTTTCAGTTTTTAGATATTTATGCAAAGTCCTGCTTTGTTTCTGAATATCGCGTTCTTTTTCCGATTTTCGTTTGCGATATTCCGCGCCTGATAGTTGTTGTTTTTTTTCTTTTATCATTTATACCTGAGTTATATTTTATACCTGAATTATGGCAGCAACGCAAAGGGCAAATATTAGAATGTTAAAATTATTTTAAAATAATTTAAAAATTTAAAAGTCAAATCCTAATAACTGTATTTGATTTCACATGCCAGTAAAAGGAATAATTAAAAACTTGATTTTTCATATGCAAAAGGCGCAACTGAAATAAGTTCATTTCAACTAGGGCGAAAGTAACGAACCGTATTTTATATTCTGACATATAAGAAGGTTCATCGTATCTGTCGTCTGCTTGATGGATTTATTATATTCTGCTTGGGAAAGCTTCATTAAAAGTCATCGCCTAAACTGCTCTTGGTAGTCAAATGGAACTTCTATTTCACACATTATATACTTCTCTTTATATAAGAAAACAACGGATGTGACGAAATGGTTCCACATTTACGTCGTCAAGAATGAAATAGACGAGATGTGCGTCTTATAATTCCTGTTAGCTTAGCAAGTGCCGAAAGAAGCTTTTCCAAGCTTAAACTGATTAAAAATTATTTGCGAACAGCAATGACCCAAGAAAGATTGGCTGGTCTAGCAACTATAGAGGCGGACACAGATTATAATTTAAATTTAGAAGAGCTTATAAACAGTTTTATTGTGCGATATCCTCGTAAGAGCAAACATTTAATTAATATTATTATGTAATCGTTTTGCATTAATAAAAATGTTCTTAAGAAAGTTCATTTCGTTTCATTTGTATTTCAATGCAGCGCATGAACTAAAGTACAGGAGGAGACGATTACCCCATGAAAACCACAACATTTTTATTTGCTGTATCCTATCCGTCAAATGCATGATGCGGAAAAAAATTGCAGTCATTTTCTCTGCATTTATTTCACTTCACCCGTGAAGAATGGTATGTATGCATTTGATGAATGTCAATGCCACAGACATTCATCAAATTCATAACAAATCTAAATTCCGGTTTCGTCACGCTATTCCAATGCCACTCATTATGCACAATCAGCTGACTTCCCCCCCCCCCCGTCCGAATTCTTCATTCCTGATACACTTACCGGAAACATACAAAAAACTTGATTAAGACTGACTTTCTATTTTCAAACACTAAGTAAAGTGTTTGTTAGTTGGTTTCTGTTATAAATATATTCGTTTCACTTTTATTTATTTTTGCTATTTATATATCGTTGTGTGTATACACAAAGGTGAACACTGATTTGTGTACATTCATAACACAGACTCACATCTAGTGTGCCAACACTTTCTCTCGCCCATGGCACAGGAAGCGTTGAACTGATACGCTGCATTTTAAGCGTTCTCCATGAGGAAACAGGAAAAACCTTTACTTCACGAACGTAATTGTTTCTATACCCGACTTATTCGGTAACGTACTCCGAAGACGGTATCTGATTATACTTCGATCAATCATCATCCGATTTTTTTGCCTTCTTTTTTATATTTAACTATCCCTGACTTTTGCTGAAGTCATTAAACGTATGAAAGTATAAATTACAAGTTTTTTTTTTTTTTTTTTTTTTATATATAAGGATGGGTGTAATATTTTCTAACTAGCAATATTTGTACGAGTTAAAAAAAAAAAAAAAGAATTTCCTCATATGGTTCAATTATTTATGTACGGGGAATTTTTTTTATTTAACAGGAAAACCATTTAGCAACTAAACGCTGTTGATTATTTTGACTTGAAGCGATTATTATTCTTCGGTATTTAACTTATGATATCGCAAACCAAATACAGCAAAGCCAAGTCGTTTCACACATATAGAGATATATAACCGAGGTATTACAAAGTATTACATCAGGATCCGTTTATTCTGAATTATCGCGATGTATAGTAATATGCCTATAATTCCATATCTAGGCCTAATACTTGAAGGGAAGAACAATTCCATATCAAGAGCAGTTTATATACACACACACACACACCGGGAAAATTCTTATAGCTTCTTCTTGAAGGTGGATCTTTACGAAATGTGTGGGCGTTCTTTCTCTCCCACACATATACTGAATAGAATTTCAAGATTCCATTCACGAACTAATGTTATGTCTGCCAAATTGCAACTGTGCCAAAAAAGCTATAAGTGTGGGTTATCATGTCAATGGAAAAGCAGAAGCACAGAGTGCAATTTCTATAAAAAGAGATCGACTAAATTAGGTTAAAAAAAAAACTGCCCAACAAAGCAAGAAAATAATCAGATATCGAGACAATGAATTTTCTAAGTTGCCTGCTGATAATAAAGGTTATTTAAATAAGATTTGTAGTTCTGAGCTGATAACTGAAGGATATCACACGTTATGTAATAAAATCTCGAGGGAGAGGAAGGGGTGCAATATACGCAAATAAAATATCTATAAATATACTACAAAAATGTGACATTAAAAATAAAACCAATACATAAATAATTATAAATAAATGAATTCTAGGTTCATTACGCTCTGAGTCCGGGGCTATACAAAACGCCAAGTCTGTCGGCATTATATTCTATCCAGCTTTTGTATCATTGTTAGATCTTACATTCCAATTAATTGTCAAATATTTTATCCAGCATGCTTTTAACGAACTATTTCCTAATTTTTTACTAATAATGTAAACATTAATTGCAGCGGTATTTTATGCGAATGTGTGTTAAAACTAAACCAGTTAATCTTCATTAAGTGATACAGATCAAAGATATAACGAGAAAAAAATTATCATTTTCCAGAACCATCTTTATGAACTTTGAAAACTATATTAGCATCTGTACATTGGGAAATACACTTCCACTTAACTGGTGGAAAAATACAACCAGAAAATCTCTTTTAGGTTTTTAATCAACTGTCTGAGGGACAGTAACGTTGATACACATGAGTAAGCAGCTAAAGTACATTGTCACGACAACCTGATTCCATCATTCTGATAACTACCATCCCGGATCTACAGATTAGCCATTGTCCTGGTCATTTAGAAGTACAGTATTTCATATGAAAGGATATTATTTAAAATAAAAAAAAAAGCTTCCGGATGTTTTTTTTTTTTTGTTTGTTTGTTTCTTTCTTTTTTCTTATCGAAGTGTGCCGAGTTCACATTTCAGTATTCAAGGGTGAAGGACTGGAATTTGCTGATCGAACACCAAGGCCAATCATGCGGTAGTTGATTCTGAAAGAGGCGGGGGAAGAGGGGAAATTACAGCCTATGTTACCGTCCAGCCGTGAGTGAATACTTTTCCTGATTTCCCCCCCTTGCACAACAAAACCTTCGGCGCAAGTCATTGGACCATGCTTCTAGAATTACGACAAAACGTAAAATATATATACACGTGTGTGTGTGTGTGTGTGTGTGTGTATATATATATATATATATACTGTATATATATATATATATAATTATTACGATTTATATTAGAATAATGTAATAAATTAAAGGTTATACCGGCGAGCAAGCGTCCTGCGGTTCTGAAATATGAAAAATATTTTTTAAGAACTTATTATAGCCTCGTCCCCTGTTAAGAAACAGGGGACGAGGCAATTAAACAAAATAAAGAATAAATAGTATGTAATGAATGATTAGAGACACACAGAATTATTGCTACGGCAAACGCTAACATACGATTGTTGTCTTTGTCTCCTCCGGGTTTTCGAGCAGTGTTTCGTAACTCTCCACTCCAGTCTCCCTCCCTTCCTACTTCCAACAATCTGTCTAAGTGTCAAAGTAGCTCAGTCCAGACTTTGCTGACCTTCCCTGTTATATAAACAACTAAATCAGAAGAATCCATGCCACCTGCGGCGTACAGACGCCAAAGATATTCGAATCGTGCTGCACCTACTCGACCTGGTGTAATCCACTGCCATCTAGGTGATGAACGACACTTGAGCAACGCTGCATATGTATGCATTATTTCTTTTTTGAATCCGTACGGGAAGGAACTTGCCCTTAGCTTTGCTACCTTAGTTTTATTATCAAACTGCAATAAAAAGAAATACTAATAATAAACTAACGGGCAAGTTCCCTTATGGATTCTTTCCACCTACTCTGGCCTGTAATGGAGTTTTTATTTCTCAATTATTAACATTTATCGTTATTAGTTATTAAATTCATATAACTTTTTCCAGTGATGTATGCAGGATGGAGGATATTTAAATGTTTGAAATTAACTTCTTTGTGCTATATCATCTATTAATATGTATGTGTAAAACTATTTAATCCCATATCAAAATTTGGGCAATAAGCATATAAGATTGACAAAGAATAAAAACGAGATTCATGAGAGTCTAATATACATTATTAGACTCCCCCCCCATAAAAAAAAAAGGAATGAATAAATGAAAAAAAAAAAAATCTAAAAATCAATCTAAGACATCCCCACGGCTAGCCTAGTGGCTGTGCACTTTGAAACCATATGCCTGGGGAAGGAATGGCCTAGGTTCGATTCCCATCAGCGATGTGAGGGGCTGAAGGATCTTCCTCAGCCATAGCCAAGTTAGCCGGTCTTGGGCATGGACAGTAGGGTTTTTTCCACAGTTTATCCTGGGGTTTTTCATCCTGCAAAGCGGGCAAACTTGCCTTGAGAACTCAAGACTACAGACATAGGATACACTGGTTGACCACCTTATACTGCGAACGGTTTGAGATCCGATGATTAATAAACCCTCGACACCGCAAGGTAAAAGAGGATATAAAGAAGTTGACAATGATAACTATTTATCAATATAATTTGTACAACGATCTACTAGAAACAAAAATGAATACAACAGTGAATCAAAATCTTTCTCCACCACTTAAGGTAGTTGAGTATGCTTTCATAACACACTTTTGAGCCCAAATCCAAATGAAATAAGTACAACTGTACTTATTTGGATTTGGCTGTACTTGGCTCTTTTATATTTTATTTTAAATGACATATTTAACAGAAAAACAGATTAGGTCTGTACAATTGACAACTTGAAAACAATAAAATTTTCAAATAAAGACCTAAATAATACAGCTGTTACTTTTAAATGACCATCATGTTGGTCTATGAGAGATCAAACTGCACAAGTAGAAGAAGAAATGATAAGGTACACATCATATCAGCTTTTGTCACGAGTACCTCTATGGTGCAGTTGGTATTAGCAACGATATCCTTTAGTATGAAAGACTCAATGAACCTCTGGGACTTCTGTGGTTATGTGGAAATTCTTATGAATTTTGGTATAAAGACCACATAATTCTAACATAAAACTATTAGTTTCACACTTCTCTACTAGTTTCGCATATGTTTTTGTACACCTCTTCAAGAGAGTTTGTCAGACAAATTCTCTTGAAGAGGTGTACAGAAGAGTTGGGAAGGACTTGCCTTTCCAACAGCAGTTGGTAATGAAACCCCCCCCCCATAAAACAACAATAACTAATTGAAATCATCAGGCACAATCTCACATCACAATAATGCTAAATCTCATATTGCTTTCCAGACTTTCCATGAAATTTCCAAGGTTGGTTGGACAATTGTGCCAGCTAATAGTCCAGACAGTTATAAGTTATGTTTTAGTTCCAAAAGAGTCACAGAGTCCAATCAAAATATTATGACCACTGTCCTAATAGTTTGTATGCCCTCCTCTTGCTTCCAGAACTGCCACTACACAGCATGGCTAAAACTCTAAAGATCTTTGAACACTGAAGAAGGTATGTTGCACCACATTAACAGGATTGCTTCCTGAGGATATATGGTACTCAGAATGGAAGAGTCAATGCCAGATCTCTCAACCCAAAAGATGGCCTATGGGATTCAAATCCAGCGAATTTGGTGGCCATAGTAAAACTTGGAAGCCATCGTCATGCTCGGTGAATCACTCTTGAACAATACCAGCAACATGGTGCAGCACATTATCCTGCTGGAACACACACCTGTGCTATCAGGAAAGACAGTCACCCTGATCAGTAACAATGCGCAGAGACTTTGTAGCATTCACAGTACAGTGTATATGGAGTATATCAGAACTCCAAGAGATTCTTAGGAAAATGTATAATTGAGGAGATGGTCTTCAAATGTCTAATGATGTCTCTCAAATGCAAGCTGTAGACTTAGTCATCAATAATTGGGGATAAGCATGGGTATCTTGACTGGGTGCCTACTTTGGAGGCCCACAGGAGGGCATATTGAATTGTGGTCTGAGAAACATTACCATTTATTTGTTGCTTAAATTCCATGGTCAGCCATGAAATTTAAGCAGAACAGTTTTTTGTCTATGGAATTACACAAGAACCAGCGACTACTGTTCTGTCCAGTATCATTAATTCTTGGAATACCTTAACCACAGTACTAAACAGCTTACATATTGGCAGTTTCCTGAATACTGCCACCATCAACTGGTCATCAACCCTAAAAACATGCATTTTTTTCCTTTTTCCAAAGATAATTCCAAAGTCGATCACATTATGTTCCCTTGTCTATGTTGATCAGCAATATGTTGTGATATAATTTCCTTTCTGATTCCTAACTAAATATTTAATTAGTATTCTGTAAAAAAAAATACAGTACATAACAGTAATTATGATGAAGAAATATTGTTCAATGAACACCATTAAGTAAGCGTTCTGAGTGTAGAATGTAATAACAGTGACTGAAAATATAAATATACAAACTCCTGATAATATTTATAGGTAATCTAAAATAGCATTTAATATACTGTTTCCTATTGTTGCCTAATCATGACAAACAAAGAAAGAACAACTTTTGGTCATCCATGGAAAAGCAATGACATTTGAATTCTACTTTAACTACTAAATTAGCATGTGACATGCAAGGAATCCATATTTATAATCACTTTTTAATGAGCAGTGCTTAATAAAATTATTAAGGGATCATTTTTGTTACAAGTAATACTGATTTTTTAATTCTGATTATTATTATTATCAACACCTGACCTCCATGGAGTCAGAGACTCATCGTGGGAGGTACTCACTATTGCATACAATGCTCATCCAACCGTGTCTTAAACTGATTTAATGTGTCCACATCCACAACACACACTCAGGAAATGCATTCCACTCACCAACCACCCTCCATGCAAAGAACCTGCTTCTCACTCCTTTGCTCACACCCTCCTCATACAGTTTCCAGCAATGGCCTCTTGTTCTACTTCCCTCTCAAATTCTACAAAAAAAATCTCTTCCATGGCTACCTGATAACAACCCCTGACCAGTTTATATGTCTCAATCATATCCCCCCCCCTCTTCCTCCTATTCACGAGCCTCTGCAACTTACATTCCTCAATCTGTCCTTGTACTTCACATTCCAAAGACCATTGACTACCTTTGTGAATCTTCTCTGTACCCTTTCCAACATATCCTTGTCACCATGAAAATCTGGCAACCAAATCTGTGCACAGTAATCCATATGAGGTCTGATCAAGGCCTTATACAATGGAATCATAACCTCTCTATTTCTGCATGTCAGGGTTCTCTGCAACATTGCCATTATTCGATGTAATGTCTTCACAACTTGTGCACTGTAGCCCTGAATTTCAGGTCCTTGTCCACCATCACACCTAGAGCTCTCATCTTCTCTACTTCTGTTAAAGTTTCCCCACCAAGTGTATACTTGGCATCCCATCGTTGCTTACCAAATCTCAAAACCTTACACTTGGCAACATTGAACTGACAGTTCCACTTACCTGCCCATTCATGCAATCTATTCAAGTCCTCTTGTAAGGCATTAGCATCAGCCTGACTGTGCATTGCTCTCCTCAGTTTTGCATCATCTGCAAACAGCTGGATATCACTAGTTAAACCCAACCCAATATCATTAACATACAAATTGAACAACAATGGCCCCAAAACTGACCCCTGTGGCACACCACTGGTGACCTTTCTCTTTCGAGATACTGCACCCCAATACACAACTTTCTGATACCTATCTGACAGCCAGTCACTGATCCAACACAGAATTCTGTTATCCAATCCCATCTCTTTCAATTTAATTAAGAGCATGTCATGTGGCAGTCTATCAATTGGTGAGAAGTAGGATACAGAAAAGCCTTTGCAAAATCCAAGTACACCACTGTATATGCATCTCCTCTGTCCAAGGTATTCGTCATCTTGTTATAGTACATAAGTAAGTTAGTAAAACATGATCTCCCCTTAACAAACCCATGTTGATAACCACAGGAATACTGCTGTTATCAACCCATTTCTGTATCCTACTTCTCACCAATCTCTCTAGGACCTTCACCACAACTCCAGATATACAGACCGGTCTATAATTTGAAGCTACAGCAGTGGCGGCTGGTGAAAATTTTAAGTGGGGGTTCTGCATATACAAATTAAAATTTTTTTTAAAAATTCTTTTTTTTCTAATCAATAACCAATGTATTAATAAATAAATTTATATGTTAAAAAATTGCTTTATTTAAAATATTTCACCCTCACCACGAACAAACACCAATAATAAAAGTTTCGTATCTCACAGAAATAATGCACGCAAGCATGCTATACACTGCCCAAAGAGCAGTGTCAGATTCACTAGTTATGTGCAATGAGAAGTGCAAACAAATATCGGCGAGTCTGGCTGCAATTGGTTGAATGTGATAATTCCAACACTGCGTTAGATCACAGTGTATTTGTTTCGTAATCTAAAGTGTTAATTGAACAATTCCAATTATTAACTATTCAATCAATGTCGAAACATAAGCGGTAACCTTTAACATGTTGTATTGCATTTATATAATGTTCTAAGCATTGTTATTATTTATGTTATTATTTATAAACACAAACAAAATTAAACCTGTGCTGTTGCAAAACTCTTGTTAAACAGGCATGCCAATGCTACTGCCAGTTCCTGGAACATTCTCTTAAGATGCGTGGTGATATTTCATCAAATCCTATCCTTATTAACATCAAGGTTATTTATTTCCTCAAATACTTCCTGCTTACTCACAATTAAGCTATCTTCTCCTATGTCCTCTACACTTAAGTTCCTCATGATTCCACCCTGATCAGGATGAAATACACTTATAAATTGATCACTGAATACCTCAACAATGTCTTCTGCAGCAGTTACCATTCTACCACTTTCATCCCTTAACTTCATCTTTCCATGATCATTCTTCCTTCTACTTACCACATCTAAAAAACTCTAGGTTTTTCTTAGCCTGATTTGCCAATTTCTGCTCATACTGCACTTTTGTTGTTCTTACTAACTGAATCACTCTCCTGGCTTGTTCTTACACTCTTCATCATAACTGATTATTACCATTATTCATCTTGTACTGCCTCCAAAGGACTTTCTTTTTACAGATTTCATGCTTAAGCTCCACATTCATCCATTTTACACCAACCTTATTCAGCCTTTTGACCTTGGGGATACATTCTTACATTGATGCTGTTATGTATTTCTTTGTAAGTTCCCATGCAGCATTTATTTCCTTACCGCTCAACTCCTAGTTCCATGTTATAGCTCGTTATAGCTCGAAGTTGTCTCCTACGCTTGTCATAATCACCAGCCTTATAATTCCACATATATCCTTTCCTCGCAAAATTAACTTTAAATGAATTAGAATTAAAATTGGCTGTCCTAAAATTACTCTGAAATTAGAATGGTAGTAATTCTAAAATGATGTTGAAAGTAATAACAGCAATTCATTATACATATTTGATATCCTGCTATATAAAATGTGAATGTTTTGATTCTGATGAAATGAATTTCCAGAATGCTGAATGCCTAAAGAAATAAAAATATTGTATTATTTTACCTGTCACAAGGAAAACAGGAAGTAAAGATGGAACAGTCTAGATTTTTATCAAACTGGTATGGACAAAAATAAAAAAGAAAGTAACCTGTCTGATAATCTATTCAAGGTCATACTGCATCAAGGAAAAACATGCTACATAAAGTGCTTCATGGCCCTTAATGTACTTACCTGAAGTATTTCATGGTCATCACAAACAGTGACACAATAGCTATTGCCTCATCAGTATAATTATACTTCAACTGTATCAGCTATTTCATCTCTTTCTTTGGTAAGAAAACAATTTCCTGCTAGTTATGCCAGTTAATTGATAAAGTATAGCAGAATAGAATAATCTGTTTTTATTTGCATAAAATAAATTTGATGCATTTTTTTAACCACTCCAGTATTTTATAACAATCGTTTTCCAGCTTGTATTCAATAATATATGCAACATATCCTCAAACTAAAATAACTTTTTTATAGACTACTCTGGTAAAAAAAAATCATGGCTCACAAATCCCAGGTTTATATACAGCTCACTAATTAGTCATTGAATTCACATATAAACACTATGGATGGTAATGTTTGCTATTCCTCTGAAATAATTTTACACATAAAATTCAATTGAATGAATAAGTAGGTTTGCTGTTTTGAATTCCTAATATCACCTACCATATTTATTTCGGATTTAATAACACACACACACACACACACACACTTTTGATTTTCAAAGCTGTATACTATAAATTAAAGATGCCAAGAAATTATATTCTTGGTTTCATCTTTTATACAAGTGTAAGCAAAGTTTGCGTGTGGAGTATGGTTCTACTTGTATACTAAGGCTTCACATCAATTGCCTTAGTATCCCATAATGCAAAGCACATATCTTACAGACAAGTATAATGGTATGCATTATGGGAAAGGCCATTACCCAGACTGGTTTTAACTTTTTTATTGAGATCTCATCAGTGGGAGCCAGATCCAAAAGTGATACCAAGGTTGAAGTAATGCTGAAGTCAAAAGATGTCACACCTTTCTAAAATACTCTGGATTAGAGATAGATATTGAAAGTTTTTTTTCACTTGGTTATGTTATAAATTAAAGATGCCAAGAGATTATATTCTTGGTTTACTAAGAATATAATTTAAATATAATTTAAATTAAGAAACTAAGAATACGATTACGATTAAAACTTATACTTACCTGAAAGTAAGAATACGATTTCTTGGCATCTTTAACTTATAGTATAACCAAGTGAAAAACTTTCAACATTTATCTCTAATCCAGAGTATATTAGTAATAAAATGTGACACCTTTTGACTACTTGTATATGGAAATACAACTTTGTGGCAGCGTGGGCCTGTCACTGAGTCATAATAATATGGACTGGCATGATGGTTGTTGTTGCGAAGAATGTTTTTGATTTCAGTGGTGATTAGTGAGTTTTAGATTTTGTGAATCTTCTTTGATAGTGGAGTACAAGGTAAGACTTTGACTTTTGATGTAATTTTCTGGCATCTGCCCGTTCTCTTCGCCATTATATATATTTCTCAGGTAAGCATATTTGAATACTTTTAAGCATGAACAGTTTAAGTCCCGATGAGTTTGTCCAATCTCTGGATAAGAAGCTGGCGCTCGACCTCCTCAAAAAACTGTTGAAGAAATTTGAGGTAGAGTGGCCAGGGTTTCTAAACCTATATTCTGCGACAGATGACTCCACAGAAGGAGACAACTCAACACCAGGGGAAGAAGGGAAGATGAACCTGCTCGAAAAAAGCGTAAAACAGCAGAGACTCAGGTAAACGGGGATGGAAGAAGATGCCCCCAACACTGACCTCCCAACATCCAACAATGAAAAAGTCCTGCCAATTGTACTACGGGAAAAAGACCAATGGACGGCCCTCAGGCCTATTATGCAAAACCAACAAATTACCTATTCATGGGCAAAAAACGTAGATGACGGAGTTAAAATCCAGCCTGCCACAGTAGGCGACTACAGCCACCTCACAGAAACCATGGACGAGTTAGATATTAAATATCATACTTACTCACTGAAGTCAAAGAAAATCCCAAAAGTTGTACTCAGGGGAGTAACAGAAAATATCTGCACAGATGAAATAACTGAAGACCTCCACGATCTCCCACCTGTCAAAGTCAGCAGAATGTTACGGGCCGACAAGAGTCCAATGCCCCTAGTACTCGTAGAGATACCTAACACACACACAAGAACATATACAACATAACAACGATCTGTGGTCTGAAAATCACAACCCAACCACTAAGGAAAAGAGCCTTGTTGGGCCAGTGCCGCAGATGTCAGAAATACGGACACGCAGAGAAACTCTGCACAGCAGAATACAAATGCCTCAAATGTGGACAAAACTACTCCACAGCAACCTGCTGAAAACCCAGGACCTCACCAGCCAAATATGTGAACTGTGGGGGCCCCACCCGGCAAACTACAGATGCTGCAGTCACTACCATAAGAACAAAAGAGGCAATTCCTAAACAACCTCAGGAACAAGTGCAAATTCCATTCACCCCCCCTCTCCAAGCAGAACAGCACCTTGCATACACAGATGCTGACAAAGCTGAAGCCATAGCAAGAAACCCAGAGGAACAATGCAGTCCTGCATATGAGAACCTAAACATCAGCCATGTATACAAGATCCATCGTAAAGTCAGGTTCACAGTAAATCGTCCCGATGACAATCCGAGCCCTATAATGCCTACCTCACCTACCGAAATAATCGTCATAATCAACCACCTCAAGATCAAAAAAGCCCCAGGTCCCGACGGCATCACTAACAAAGTCATCAAGGCACTATCACGCAAAGCCATATCACATCTGGCAAACATCATAAACTCCATCCTCAAATGACAGCACTTCCCCCAGTCATGGAGAATAGCTGACATCATCCCAATTCACAAACCAGGCAAAGACCCACACCTACCTGAAAATTACCGTCCCATCAGCCTGCTATCCAACTTAGGAAAAAAAGGAGAAAATCATCCTCATCAGACTCCAAGATCATGTCAACCAATTAAATATCATTCCAAAATCACAATCACAGCACCACCCAATAGATCCATAGACTGGTAGAATACATCACCACAGGATTTAATTGGAATCAGCACACCGGAGCCATATTCCTAGACATCTCAAAGGCCTTCGATAAGATCTGGCATCAAGGCCTCCTCTACAAACTTATCATCGCAAACCTTCCACTAAACATGATACACCTGATCAAATGATACCTCTCAAACAGGAGGATGCAAGTCAAAATCAATGAAACAGTCTCAACCCAACGGAAAATCCTCACTGGAGTTCCTCAAGGATCACTGCTAGCCACAATTATATATCCTGTTCAACATCTATGGCAGACATCCCTCAAAATCCTCTCACATCCACCATCGCCCTTTATGCTGATGACATGGCTATTCTAGCCAGATCTCGCCAACCATATCTCGTTACCAAAAAACTATAAGACACCATCTTGAATCTAGAAAAATGGTTTACAGACTGGCGACTACAATTAAAGCCCCAGAAAAGCACAACGATACTCTTCACAAGAAGACGAGCATCCCCCAAAGGAGACATCACCCTGTTCAACTCTAAAATCCCTTGATCAACAGCCACAGCAAGCTAAGCACAACAAACAAAAATCTACTCTACAAGACAGTGATCTGTCCCACAATTATATATGCCTCCCCAGCCTGGAGCCATACCTCCAAGACAAACCCTCAACCTACAAAACTACAGAACAAGTGCCTGCGAATGATCTTGGATGCCACGTGGTTCATCAGGAATGCCCAGATCCACCAGGACATAAATATCCCCTACATCTCTCCACTACTACGCTCCTTAGCAGAAAATTTCTTTATTAAGACATCTACGCATCCAAATCAACTAATACAACAAGCCGGAAACTATGACGGTAATGACCACTGGAAACATAAAAGACTGAAAGCCATCCTAACACTCAACGACGTGTAACCACTTCTGCCCACTCAGGGCGAGCTAAAATAGCTCACAAATCTCTCCCATCACTGCTCCCTAAACAGACAACAGGGAATATAAACGTCAAGTTTCACCCTCTGTGCCATATATGTCATGCGTCCTGTCATTGAGTGGAACTACCACTGAGTTAAATGATCCCTCAGAGCACTCATTGTTGGGTAATGGGTAATCTGAGGGATCGCATGAGTTTTTGGAGAGGTATTCCTGCACTTAAATGTGCCTCAGTAAAGGTTGAAACTGGTCTGGGTAGTGATCCATCCCATAATACATAGCATTATACTTGTCCACAAGGATATGTGCTTTGCATTATGGGATACTAAGGCAATTGATGTGAAGTCATTAGCCTCTATATACAAGTAGCCCAATTGTGAAGTTGGTTCACATGCAAATTCTGTTTGCTTATACTTGGATAAAAGATGAAACCAGGAATATAATTTCTTGGCATCTTTAATTTATAGTATAACTAAGTCGAAAAACTTTCAATAAAGTTGGAAAAACAATAGTAATGACTGATGGGCCTGCACAGATGGGATTACTAAGAAGAATGATGTGGATTTGCTTGATAGAAAAGTTAAATTAGACAAATACTTGAAAGAGCAAACCAAAAATAGAAGCTTACTGACCGACATCAGGAAGAAGAGGAATAAGCCATAAACTAAAAGAAGATTGACCAACGTGGCCAAGGAGGATTTGAAGAAAGCAGTATCAAACTGTATACCTAGAGTCAGAGGAATAAATCACATAGGAGTGAAATGGTTGAGTAGCATCATTAAGAAGGATGTAAAGAAAAAAAGTTGTAAAGGGTATATAAAGAGAAGCTTAGGAGCAGAAGGCACAGTCAATAAAGGTGACTAATATGGTAAGGAAAGCAAAAGCAGATTAAGAGAAGAAGTTATCCAAACAGGCCAAAGAAAATTCCAAATAGTTCTTTCAGTATGTGACAAGTAAAAGGAAGAATGACTGTGGAAGGATAACTTTAACAAGTGCTGATGATAGGAAGGTAACAATTTATTTTTACCAATTATTATTATTGGTAAAAATTTACCAATTTATTAACAGTTTCTAAGCATATGAAATAGTTGAGTCAATGCATGATAATTTTGCAAGGATGTGTTATCCAGGTGGAAATATAATGCAGGATGTAACATTGCCAGACGTGAGAATAGAACCAGATGATTTGGAGATGCTTAGAATATTGCAGAACCATTATGCAAGGATGACCAAAAGATTGGATGATATATCAGCCTATTGTACACCCTCTGTCCAAAAAGAAACCGAACTTTTGATAGAAAATAAAACATAGCCCAATTATAATTATTCAAATCATTTATTTCAATCAATATACTCTCCCTCAGTTTCGATACAGCGTTTGGCATGGTCGATTATATCGTTAAATGAGTTTTTTATATTGGTATTTGGGATACTGTTGAGGGTCGTGGTTACTGCCGCCTGACCGTTTTCAATGGTGTCGTATCGCTTTCCTTTCATCGACAGATGAAGTCGGGGGAAGAGAAAAAAGTCACAGGGTGCTAAATCAACTAAATACGACGAGTAATTAACACACAACCTTTGTTTTTGCTCAAAAACTATCTCACAGTGTTCGAACGATGAGATGGTACATTATCGTGCTAAAGTGACCAGCTGCCTGCATCACGATATTCATGCCGTACGCGACGAATTCTCGCTATCAATCGCTTCAAACCTTCGAGATAAAACTCACCATTGACCGGTTGGTCAGGCGGAACAATTTCTTTGTGGATCGTAGAGACAAGTCAGCATTGTCTTTACTTTTGACTTCTCCAAGCTACTTTTTTTTCCCGGATGCTTCTCTTCTGGTGGTCTCCACTCAGCACTCTGGCGCTTTGTTTCGGGCTCGTACTCAAAACACCACATTTCGTCACCAGTAACGATCGTTTCAAGGAAGTCTGAGTCCTTACGAGCGGTTTTAATGAGGTCCTTGCAGTGTTCAATTCGATACATTCTTTTGGTCGTCGGTCAACTCGTGGGGAACAAATCGCGAATTTAATTTACGAAGGCCCAAACTCGGTTGTGCGCAGTTGATTTTTGAATCTCCAATTCATCTTCAATCAATCTCATGGATGATTTCGGGTTTTCTTTGATGAAATCACTCACTCTTTGGATGTTACAACTTTGCTCAGTCCAGTTTTTGGACTGCCCAGCTTTTCGTCATCTTCAAGTGTCTCACGACCACTTTGAAATCGCTTAAACCACTCGAAAACTTGAGTACGGGATAAGCATTCATCACCGTATGCTTTTTGAAGCATTTGTTGCGTTTGTACAACATTTACCAAGTTTAACACAAAAGTCAATTGCAGCTCTCTGTTTGAAACTCATTTTCCGACCGTTCGTCAAAACACGCTGTCACTCTTGGGACTATAACTCGGCTTCTGAAACAAATGTCATAAATAGTTGACACAACACTAATGAAGGTTGCTGCTTTCGACAACGAAAAGATACAACAGGTGGCGCCACTAGTTTCTTCTATTTTCGAAAAGTTCAGTTTCTTTTTGGACAGAGGGTGGATAATGGGAATTGCATCTGACTAGGCTGTTTAACTTTAGTGTTAACTCTGGTAAAGTCTCAAAGGAGTGAAGATAATATATTATTTACTACAATATACTACTCAATCAACCTTGAGTATTTTCTCCAGGGATATCCTCCTCAGAAAATTTTCTTTTTTCGTGGGAAGGAGAAAAGTAGGCTATTGTTAATTTATAACATCCCACTAATGACAAGTGCTTCCTTCAGATCTCCCCCCCCCCCATTTCTTGTTTCATCTTGCTGATTCCAGTGACGGTAATCTTTTAGGTAATCTTTTATTTCGCTCCTTCAGTAACTCTACTTCCTTCCTCTTAAGTCAAAAAATATGAAATCTTTTTGAAATCTATCATTCAGTTTGAATCACATAATTCAATTTCACATTGAATTATGTGATTTAAAGATGATTTGTTATAAGCTATTTTTATTTAAAATGAGTATTAATAGCATTATAGCATTAATAAACTTTATTAATGCTACAATACCATAATTAATCTTATTTGCTAAGTCTGTTATGTCTATCAATTTTGTGGATTTTCTGACTCATCTAACTTGTTTTGTTGAATGGAAAACCAGTTACAGGAGGAAAAAAAAAAAGAAGTCTACCATCTATATGAGACCAGGTAACTCGCCATCAATTGAAAAGTCGATAAAAATTCCTGACATCCTGGATGGGATGTCAGGGGTTTATATCAAACCAAAGGGCTACCAAATGGAACTCTCATTTGGAATAGACAAGTCCTTTGGCTTGTTTATTCCAACTGACCTTGAGTTTTACCAGGGTTCAAATTCTGTCTATAACATGAACCATTATCAGGTCTTTTCAATCAAATGGTGAATTAGACCTCCACCGGAGGTGGATGTTTTTCATCCCTCAAAACAGGCAAACTGGCCCCATGAACATACAGATATGCAGACATTAATACTTGCCCCTTGGAAGCTGCAGCACTGGCTGGTAATTCGCAATAACCCCTAATCTACTTGCCTAAGAGATGGATAGACTGAAGAAGAAGAAAAAGAATTAAGAACGGCATTAGTTAGACCAAAGGGAAAAAGTTGGTATATTAAAAATGGGATGAATCCAGATTGTTTAACTTCATATCAGAAGCCATGCGGGATAGAATAGGTTAGTGGATCATTTCTCCTGTATGTCAAATGAAAGAGGCAAGCATTCAAAAATTTCATTTAAAAGGCGGTGATTTACAAAAAGTTCACTATTCAATACTCAGAATTATTTTTTTGTTCTAAAAAAAAAAAAAAAAGCTTAGCACCGGCTCTCTAGATTCTCAAATTTTAAATTCAAATTCTCCAGTTTTTAAAATAGTGGCTTTTCTTCTCACAAGTAAATAACTCTCCAGTAAATGGATTTAATAGCATGTGTTTTTATGTGTAAGCTCTTGGAATCACAATTCCTCAAACTTAGGACCAGGATAACAATTAATAGTTTAATAAATAATAATTATTATTATTCAGTCATGCATCACTCTCCAAACAAAAAATCTACTCTGCTAGAAACCACCTCTACTAACCACACTCTTATGCAACTTTTTCTCTCTCTCTCATCATGTATTGAAAAATTTCTTTTGTGTCAATCTTAGAGAACTCCCTTTAGTAACTTATAAGTTTATATCATGTCTTCTCTTTTCTGCTTTTCAACAAGAATTTGCATCATATACACCTTTAATCTATCCTCAGACATTCCACATACAAATCAACTAGCTTGATCAATCCTCTTTGCCTCCACCATCTCCTCCTCATTTTCAAGAAACCTAGGTGGCAAAATCTGTGCATAGTATTCAAGATTTCCCCATAATAGCTTTATAAAGAGGGATAACAATCATCCTATCTCTACTTTTCAGCATCCAAATAATCCTTTGAGTTACTTTGCCAACTTTTGCAATGTGCACTTTGAACTTCAACTGTCTGTCCAACATCACCTCCGAATTCCTAGCTTCATTAGTTTCCTGCAAGCCAATAACACCAATGTAATACGTGGTGTATAATTTTTTCATCCCAAAGTGCATAACCTTACATTTTACAACATTAAATTGATCCTTTGCCCACCTAGTTAATTTAGATCAACCTGCAGGATGTCTGTATCAACTTTATCAACTACTACCCTCTCCAGTTTTTCATCAACTGAATAACCCCCCCCCCTCCAAAAAAAAATCATTTCCTATATCGTTAATATACAAATTAAATAGTAATGGCCTTGACACTGGGCCTTGAGGCATTCCATTAGTCATCCCCTCCCAGCCTAGATTCCACTCCATTATATACTATTCTGTGGTGTCTGTCTGTGAGCCACTTCCAGCCATGTCACAACTAGCTTTATATCCATTCCCATTTTCTCCGACTTATGTAATAGTTTTCCCAATGTAGTATTCTGTGAAGTTTTTTTTTTTTTTTTTTTGAAATTTTAGATTTAAAGTTTTTGTTTAGATGTGATTCATCTTACATTTACATTAAAAATTTAATGAAACTTTAATGAGTGCTCAATGTTTCAACCTGCTGGCCTGGCTGGCCAAGTGGTTAGCGTATCTGCTCTCCAGCCAAAAAGGCTGTGGGGGTTCGAATCCTGCCATGGGCATGGATGTTTGTGATTGTCTGTGAAAATACTATTGGTGCTGGTGGGCAGTAGATGGCATTGGTGTAGATGATGCGGTTCGCTGTAGTTGGTAGATTGAGTGGCAGAGACAGACAGCTGTAGAGTAGGTGCCCTCTCTCAATGAGTCTTTGGACTCCCTGGAGGTGTCGTGTAGTATTAATAATAATAATATTTGAAGTCATCAATAGGAACAGAGTACAAGTGAACATATAGGTAACAAATATGACAATTAACCAAGCTGCTAGCCTGACATGGTAAATAAACCCCAAAAAACTACAAACTATATGGTGCTGTATGTGTGAGGGGGTGGACATTATCATCACCAGACCTTCATAGAATCAAGACTCATTGTGGGAGGTCATCACTATCAAACACCATACTCGTCAAACCCTGCATCAGTTCAGAGCATTTTAAAATTTTTTCCACTTGCGACCCCTTTATGCCTGAGAAATTTTTATGCGATGGCGGATATATATAAGTATATAAAATAGGCATACAAATCATACAGTTACTGGTAATAAATCATAAAGAAATTTATTTTAAAGCAATTCTTTGGTATACATATAATTTTACTATTTACATAAAGAATTACAATACAATAGTCTCGAATCTGAGATGAGGTGCTTCTGGCAGTGTTCATTGGCGTTGCGTGTTGTGATGGCATGCGCAGCACAAAGTGCGCATGTTGTGTGTTCAGAACCAGGGCTGTAGTGAAGTAGTGTGTGATGCAACACTGGCAAGCGTTGCCAGAAACATCTCAGATTCATTATGTGTTCGATTTTGAATTAATTTTTTGGTCATTGTGTGTTCAGAAACCTTTAACTGTTGCCAAATTTTTCATGGCCCCACATTCGGTTCTGCAACCCCATTTGGGGTCACGACCCACAGTCTGCATACACTATTGGCAATGCATTGCACTCACCCACCTCCACTCCCTTGCTCAAACCCTCTTTAAACTACTTCCAAGGATGGCTTCTTGTTTATACTTCTCCTCACTGTGATTCAAACCTTAAAAGTAACATGTGTGTATGTGTATTATGGAATTATCTGGCATATTTGAAAAACATTTCTAGATTTAATGAAATTTAAATATGATAGGTAACCTGAATATGCAAGCTATTTATTGCATTCAAGAGATCACATAAATAAATAATGTAGACACATTTTGTTATGTTTATGTTAGTTTCATGTAGAGAAAAAAAAAAAGAGTATTAAAAACATTTTCAAAAATTCAGGTTATGTATGTGATTTGGAAAAAATTCTTACATAACTGAGAAAAATGGATATCATTTTTCAAATCAGTATAGTAAACTGGAAACACACTGGAAAGTATTCAAATGTAAACCCTATTGGATGAGTTCAGTGGTACACCCAGGGGGGAAGGCAATGGGGCCCTGGCCCCCTCCAAAAGAAAAAAACACTAGAAAATTTTTCAAAAAATATTTTCCTAATTAAAATCCATTTTTTTTATTTATGTTGTGTCGTGTCTTCTATTTCTACACTATTTATGAATTAGTGGTCACATAAGGTAGGAATACCCTATAGCTCTTGGGAATCACAGCTGCTGTGAACACAAGGCGAATGAAGTAGTGCTCGGGCAGACTGAGCGCTAGTTCGTTTGCCTGAGCTGGGCCAGAGGAAATCACGTGTATCATGTATTGGCGATCACTGCAGATGCTTAGTCATAGGTCGTATGCAATGTGTAACATGTATTCTCAAATTGTTCACTCAACTTGGCCCCCCCCCCAAGATTAAATCCTGAGTGCACCACTGGATGAGTTGATTTGGTCGGCTGATCTTATTAAAATAAGATTACTTCTAAAAGTCCCATAGAGATTCATAGCCCTAACTACCTAATTGTGCATCCTGATCCTAAATATCATATTTAAATTTGAATTGCTACTCCAGAATGCAAGTTGGCCAGTAATTAGAAATTTCTATGTGTAATACATTTAAAAGTCTATTAACACACATTTGAATTCGAGTGTGCAGATTTGGTGAACTGGCTTATGAAATGAAGAGATTTTGGAAATGTCCAAAGTAACTGGAGGGCAGAAACAGAGTAAGGAATCCCACTGACAGTACTTGATGGATTGGAGAGGTGATATCACTATGATGGTTAAGTTAGTGAAAAATATTTTTTAAGATAATGCCTCCATAGAGTCAAAGAACTATTTACCATTATTCTCTCTTACACACATGCACAATGCTCATTAAACCATGGTTTAAACTCATACAAGGATTCAGCACTTGCTACACACTCTCAGAAGCCTTCATAGCTCAGTTGATATAGACAAGCCCTTTGGTTGAAAAGACTCAAGTTTGAATCCCATCCACAATGAGAGGAACCTTTATCAGGTGCTTTCAATCAAATGGTGAGTTAGCCATTCTCATACAGAGGTGGAGGGATTTTCATCCCTCGAAACAGGAAAACTGGCTCCGTGAACACAAATATCTGCAGACAGGATATTAACTATGAGATGGAAGAAATTAGAGCCTTACCGTCTTATCTTTCAGCTTGAATTATGGATATCAGGTAGAGATTGATAATAGTCAACCTCATGGATAGAAATGACAGTTGATAGAACAGGACGCATTCTCAGGCAATACATTCCTTTCATCAGCAATCTGGACCCATTCAGAATTGGGTTTCTGTTTGACCTCATTTCTCTCTATTTGTCATGTACTGAAAAATTTCTTTTGTGTCAATCTTTTACAACCCCTTTAGCAATATGTAAATTTCTAACATATCCTCTCTTTTCACTGTTAACTAGACTGCAATCCACACACCTTCAATCTGTCCTCATAGGAGATATTTCACAGACCTGTCACTAGCTTGGTCATTCATCTCTGAATCATTTCCTCCACCTTCTGATCCCCGAAAAAACCCAGGTGACTAAATCTATGCACAGTAGTCAAAATGTGGCCAAATCATAACCTTATAAAGAGGAATAATACCCTCCCTAACTTTACATGTCAATGTGTGCTTCAAAATTCAATAATATTTTACAAAAAACTTGTGTGACACAGAATATATTTTTCTTTTACCATTGATGGACTTCCATGTAGTCAAAAGCAGCATCATGGAAGATCCACCCTAACAGTCACATTGACTGTATAATAAGTTCATTCATGATCAGTGTATTTACCACTGATCATGAATGTATTGTTCCTTGACCATCACATCTTTTGTTCTCAAAGGGAAGAACATTCTTCCCCTTTAAAATCTCCAGTACTTTTGTGGTAAGTTGTTCTTAGCAACTTCTGTTTCAACCACATATCTTTTTCTATTTACCATGCTATGTAGATTGCAATTCCTCAATTTCCCTACAGTCAACAATCTATAATCCTGATATTTTCAGGATTATTGATCCTGATATTTCAAGGAGAAAAAACTTTTCCAGAGTTTTTCTCTTTTAAATCCATACACTCAAATCTGTGCTTAGCCAGATGTTATCAATCATCTAATAAAAACAGAACAGCTACTTATTTACCAAACATAGCCTTTATCAATCCCTTTCATGCCTTCAGTAAGAAAGTGGTGGTGTCATATTCTAATGATGAAAATCATTACCATCTGAAGAGTTTCACAAAACATCCTTGACACAGTGGAATTTAGACTGGCAGCAAAGTAGAGAAGCTACTTATGTGTTATAGGTTTCAGCTTTTTGTGAGTGCAATTATTATAAAAAATAAATGATGTTTTCAATTTTGTAAAAATCACTAACATTGTTTTAGAAATCACACTCCTATCACTTAAAAGGAAATTTTACACCTTTTTTTTTTTACTATATATATATATATATATATATATATTATGCACTGCAAATATTACATATCCATTCTCTTCTGGATCCTGCAAAATTTCCTCACCACAGTGGAAAGGTGACCAAATTTATGCACAACAATCCATATGTGAGGATAATCAAGGTCTTGTACAGAGTGCAAACCATCACCCCCCGATCTCTATCTCAATGTCCTCCTTATGAGAGCAAAAAGTTACTGTGCAAACTCTGCAGCAGCAGCATTCACCCATGAACTTCAGGCCTCCATCAATTGTCCCCCCCTCCAGATCCCATATCTCGTCAACAATCATGATATGCAATCGTTTCATTTCTAAGTATAATTACTAACCCTATAATATTAAAAGGCAATTATGTTCATCTGTTCAATATGAGTCTAAATTTTCTTGAAAGTACTTGACATTAGGAACATGTCTTATAACTCCCCCCCAACCAGCTTTGCATTATCAGCAGACAACTGAATATCCTCTCAATATGGATAAAATATCATTGATAAATAAGATGAACAATAGTATACAAGAACATGCTACTGTTCTTGTACACTGCTATTTCATCTTATTTATTATTCATTTGGGACTGCCAAATGCCATAGCAAAATCCAAAACTATAACCATATATGAGTTTCCCCTCTCTCTTATCCAGATGTTTTTTCCTAACTACAAGTAAACTGCAACCAAAACTTATTCAAGCTGAATACTCTATAAAATCATGTGTATATCAACAAAGTTCCAGTATTTTGTTTCTAAACATTCTCTCCAGTACTTAAATACAACTGTAGATATACAAACTAGTATATAATTGGATATCTGTCTTAGTATGATTGCTCTCTTTCTAATCATTTGGAAACCGTTCCCATTACAAGATTCTCCATTAAACAACCAGATCAAAAGCAGAGTTAACTATTTTTGCACATTCCCTAAAATACATGGAAATATATCATCTGGCTCCCATAGCCTTATTTAACATCTAACCCTATCAAAACACTTCATACATGTCTGGTTCATTCACTTCCAGTCTCACTTCCCTCCAGTGGTGGCCCCTGAAGTTTTAAGTGGGGGTGCTGCCTATATAAAATAATTTTTTAAAAAATTCTTTTTTTCCTAATTAGTGACCAAATTATTAATAAATAAATCTGTAGATTTATTTATTAATAAATTGGTTGCTGATTAGGAAAAAAATAATTTTTTAAAAATTATTTTGTATAGGCAGCACCCCCACTTAAAACATAATTATTTTCACTCTTGCTTGTCACATAGCAGAAGAAGCTGGTTTGAATCCAGCAAAATATTAGCAGGCTTTATTAATGAATACATAGGCATCTCCAATGCCTGTGTAGTAATGATAAAAAAAAAAACTTTAAGTTCATTATGTTTATCTATGGTATTCTATTATTAATTAGCATCAGAGTTGAACAAAAAAAAAGTTTAAAATCAATAAAGGTGAGTTTTTAATATCTGCCCAGCTTAAGTGATAGAAAGCAGGATATTTGAAGCACTTGAAAATTAGTACTTGTACTGAATGTACATTTTTTAGAGTACTCTTCCCAGCTCTATGCATGGAACTGAAAGTGAAGATGTGTAATATATTTATGCATGAAATGGTACAAACTAACAATATTCCAAGAAGAGAAATATGCTTATCTAGAAATTCAGATATTCTTGAATGTAAGAATATTAGCAGTTTCAATTCTACCTGTCACAGTGTCTGCCAAGCCGGCCAAGTGATTAGCATATCCACTCTCCAGCCAAGAGGCAGTGGGTTCAAATCTGCCAGGGGCATGGATGTTTTTGATTGTCCTACTAGCTCTTTGTGGAAAGGGCATCTGCAACCTACATTTCTTCTAGCAGAAGGCTTTGCTCCCAAAACCTAATGAGGTACTAGAGTACCCATATGGTGTCAATATGGCATCACATAACAGTGCCAACCATTCTTTGCTTAAATTAATTTTTCTAGCAGATTTAATACCTTCTCTGGGTAATGCATTTGTTCACTCATGGCAGTACTATAAGTTCTGAAATGCTTCATGGGATTGATACTAAAAAAAAAATTATTTACTAAATGCTAACCTTTATCACCAAATTATAAATTAAAATCGCATAATTTCTTACTTCTCCTCTCTTTCAAACTCTGTAATTTTGTTTCAATGTATTTACTGACAGCAAATATTCCTCATTCCTAATACTGCATTGGATTATCTCTGTGCTGCCCTCTCTGCATTTTATTTATTTTAAAAAAATTCTCTTTACTAATAAAAAAGAAAATAGACTTAGCAAGTTTGCAGCAGATATTTTAAAAGCATTATTGTTTGTGCAAGGTAAAATGAGAAATGGAGTATTATATCATCAAAACTGTTGAGTATGTTTTGGGGTGAGTATATTTTATTTGTTAATTGCATTTGTTTTCAACCATTAAATTTTGCAGAAGAAAAATCATCATCATCAGTTTATATTTAGATGGGAAATTCTGCTATCTTGGTATAAGGCTTACTGGAGTAAATAGAGAGAGATGTCATTTTTTTCTAAAAAAAACAAAAAACATTAGCGCACTGTATTCTAATTATTACTCGATAATACATTAACACTATTAGAAGCTTATAAGCTAGGAAACTCAAACTGATGAGTACAGTTCCCCCCCCCTCCCCCTTTTTTTTTTTTTTTTTTTAATTGAACCATTGTTTACAGTCTGTGGAAGATCCCCAACTAGAGAACTTAACAAAAAAATGACATTTAAAATACAATAAATTGTTTTGGGCAAAATGGTTCCATGTTGGCTAATGATTAATGTGATTTTATTTCTGTTTTAATAGCCAGATCACTGCTATACTAGTAGTTAATACTAATATCTGTCTATTAAATGCCGAATTTTTTTTTTATAATAATTCCACCCACGGAGGTTGGAAAACATTAGTGAGATAAGTATTACATAATATAAGAACTCGGCTCTAGAAACTTAATATGATATCTTTTTAAGCCACTTCAGGCCTCCAAGGAGCAAGGCAATTTCACATGAAGTGGTTGATTGTAAAAACATTCATACTATGCAGGGTTGGAATTCGTAACCTCTTGGTTGGTGCACAACAGATACTATCCACTATGCTACTCAGATCAACAACATGAAAAGATTGTAAACAAAACAAAACATGCCAGTAATTTAATTCCTAAAATACAAAACTGAAAACTGTTTCCCTAGTCCAATGTTTGGTTATCTTTAAATATATTTTAAAATTTCTTTATGAAATGAATTTTCACGAATGATACTAGCAAAAAATTCTATATACTTTGTTAAATATTTGTATACCTTACATATTCATAACTGACCTATGTTTGTCATTATAGAACACTTTGCTAATTGTATGATAACCTCTAAAGACAGTAAATTACAGGAATTTTAATCTTGGAAATGCTTAATGATAATTTGAAGGGTAAAGTACTTTTTTAAAAATAGTTTCAATTTACAATCAAACTAAGACCAGTGATATATATGTATATATATATATATGCAAGCAGGTGAAAGAATGAATTGTGGTTTTAATGCTCTCTGTAATGAAATTTAATAGTGCATATAATGATATGATACATGTAGTGAAGATGGTGGATTGTACAATATTATGATGACTCATAGTGTAGGACAGTGACTGGTGTAGTATTCTATAGTCCAGTAATAACCTCCTATGATAAGTCATCAGACTCCATTGAGATGTCATGTAATAATAATAATAATAATATCTTGAGATGTCTTATGACAGTAGATTTCTTGAAAATTATTAACATTTCATTTTTTCATATACTTTTGTTAATTTTGTCTCACAGGCATTTATTATTAAATATCTTATCAGAATGAAATTGTCTTTACATAGAAAATTTCTACAGAAAATTAAATCATGAGGTAAATAAAAAAAACAAATATTTAAATTTTAACTTACCAATCTATTCAAAATACTAATCCAGACATGTATTCAAATGATATGGATTAAAATTAATGATAACAAATGTAAAAGTATATAGTTTTTGTATCATTGGTATGAGTGATACTGCATTATTACTGCTGATGTTGTGTTGTGTAGATCTACTCTAACTCATCTTAATAAAAAAAAAAAAAAGCAGTGCTGGGCTTTATTAAACATAGAAAGAAATTCAAATGCTAATAATATCAGAACTATGATAAACGTTCGTTTCTTTCTTAATGGCCACACATAATTAGTTAGTAAATTATGGATAATATGATTAATTCCTTTTCCTCTTGCCTGATATTCATATAATATCTCTTTAGGTATATAAAATATATAGGCCTGTATAATATATAGACTATAACATTAGGTCTATATATATTACATAACCACTTTATTTTTTTATTTTTTATGTAAATTGCTTACCTGGAGACGTAAAATTCGCACAGTGCTTCTCCTCCTTCCAGTGGTGGTGAGCTACATCGACTTTCTTCTACTCGTTGTTTTGGAGACTCAGTTTGATGAAATGTAGTGTCATCGGCTAACCACATTTCTTGTAATGAATTCGTGGTATACTTAAAAAGTCTTTTGATTCCAGAAATAAGCTATGATCCCTTAATTAGCTGTATATTTTATTACGCAAAAGCATTGCTCATATGTCACATTGTCTATACTCTGAAAAAAATATATATAAATATATATACGCACTGAAAAGTTAAATACATCTTTTAAAATCGCTTAGTGAATAGTGAAAGCTGATTATAAGCATGCTGACCGCTTATGGTGGCCTTAATAAAAGCCAAGCATCGCACACAATTTTTAATATGCTATCATTGCTATGCTGCCATAAAAAACAAAATCGAAAAGTTTGCTTCCTAATAGTTCTGTTTAAGGTATTCCACAACTTGCACATCAATTCTAATTTTATCGCATACTGTTTTTTGATATCTCAACTTGATTAAACCGATCTTCACCTGTTGAGGATGAAATCCCTGTTATTCACTTCACATAGAACATACGAGTTCAGGCTATCATCATTTTTACTCATTCTGCTGAAGAACTTAAAATGCTCGCAACTTGCTCAAACAGGTTGAAATGTTCCGAGTTCTCAATAATCTAATCAGGGATCTTGATTTTCTTTTCGAATTTTCCACTATTCAAACGATGTCCTCTCGCAATCACCATCGGAGAACTAGTACTCAACAGTTAGAAATACCAGTAGGCCTATAATAATCGAATAAAATTTTAAGAAATTTATGTATGCAACAAAATTCAATTCTGTTTTGCATTTTGAATGATAAAAAGCAGTTATTATGCTGCTAGGAATGAAAATTACAACACTAAACTTTAGTTCCAACTTACTGCTTCTTTTACACCCCATCTATACACATGCTTTTTACCAGCGGATGAAATGATCACAATCCTGCTCCTCGACATCACTCTCCCTCTACCGGCAGAGATAAACTAAACTACAGGGTAGCCTATGACTCAAAAGTGACGTAGAAGGGACACCCATTACGTGGGCGGAGCAATGTGGTCATAATGTTGATGGCATCAAACGAAAAGCCTTGGCAAACACTCGTATCACTCTACGCTACAACCCGTTTTATAAAGTGAAAACAAGGACTTTTGCAGGAAACTGGTCATTAGATCACAGTGTGAAATTACGCTAAGCGTAAGCTGCCTTACTATACATTTTCCTCTCTTCTAGCAACCTTGAATCATTAACACGAATCTGATTCATTCTATAAGCAGATACTGTATGGATTTTTTTACTAAAATGTTGTTTTTTTAAAATAATATATGGAACATTTGAACAGTTTAATGAAATGCAAAATGCCTTACCTTGTTTACCTTAAAATCAGAGGGAAATGTAACTATTAAAAGTTAATATTAATTCTTAAAAATTAAAAACTCCATTAAAAGTTAATATTTATGAGAGATGTATTTAGCGAAGTAGAATAGTGTGCCCTCTCACGATGAGTCTTTGGACTCCCTAGAGGTGTCACGTAATAATAATAATAATAATAATTTATTTAACATTAATTTATACATAAAGAATCAGGTGAAGTAGTAATTATTCCCGTAGTATGTGAACACTAATCTTTAAATTTTTAATGACCCTATTAATGATTTTCAATACTGTAATAATGCTGTATGTTTTTTTTTTTTATTGCAAATGTGCTTATGATTCTTATACTTCTTTTCGTCCAGGTTTTGACATTAGTTTACACACAGAACATGCAAAAAAATAATGCTAAGAATTACATGATTTCAAAAAATATTAATCGTACTAATGATTAACCGGTGTCATTCATATGATTGACATCGGTGTATTATATATACTGTAGCCAGAAATGTGTGTGAGTGAGAGAGAGAGAGAAGGCAACGTGGGATGGGAAGGTCGTATCGATTTTACAAACTTTCTTTTATAAGCGATGTAATACAACACTAGTTCTCCTTGTGAACGCCTGAGACATTTGTTTGTGTCTATTAAGACGGCTCTTCCCAGTCTTTGTGCGTGCACGTTCAAGGTAAGGTTGCATGAATCATTTTCGTTGGCTGTGCTTTTGGTCATGTGGTTGTAAGATTTTCTATATGCGTGCATCTTGCCAGGAAAACATCTTCGGGTTTTTCGGTTTTCATAAATCATATTAGCATTAATAAACGGGGATATAAGCCGCCCCTGAGCAAAGCACTATTTTTTTTGCCCCCGAAATTACGGGGGAAAAAACGGTGTTTTTATGGTCGAAATACAATTTTACCCGTATTCGCCACCCCTAAGCACCGCTTTAGTTACTTAGTGGATTGCAATACTTCTGGATATAAGAATGATTTGACTTAATTTGGAGCCAATGACATAACTATATGTACTTTAAAATCCCGCGAGATGTGTGGGGTCAGAACTTATATAGGCCCAGCTCAAGTTCCCACGGAGAGTTCATAGTTGCATTCAACTTTTCCTTTTGCAATAGAATTCTGTTCCTTCGAATAATCATAGTTAAAAATGCACTTTTATTTTGACATCATTATTAAGGGCTTAAGGTTGAAAATAAGCAAATGCAACTAAAGCAATATCAGAGTTGTGGAATACTGACTATGAAGACAGGCTGATTGAATGTGGATTATAAACGCTAGTCAATGGGCGAAAGAGGAAGGATATGATTGAGACATAAATTGCTAAGGGGTGCTTGTCAAATAGATATTTTTCAAAGGGTTGAAGGCGGGAACGGGACAGAGACAAGAGGTCATTCTTGGAAATTGTATACAGGTGTGGTGCGGCATGATTTTTCTGCATGGAGAGTGGTTGGTGGGTGGAATTTATTGCCAAATGAGATGGTGAGCAGTGGCAGCTCGTGGCTTGAAATCGTGGGGGTGCTGCAACTTTCGAAATATACGTACACACTGTAAGTACAGTGTATACGTGTTTGGATAAAATATCAAAATTATGGTAAAAAAAATTAAACATGAAAAAATATTGTTTATCGATAAAATTATACAGTTTGGTATAATTAAAAATAAAATATATTCTTGTTTTATTTCATGAAAAAATATTGTTTATTATCGATAAAATTATACAGTTTAGTATAATTCAAAATTACTTAAAAATAAAATCCATTCCTTTAGTTGTAATTAAAGGAATGGATTTACAATTTTTGGACAATTAAATCTTTTAATTGTAATGTCCAAATATTTAAAGTGACAGAGTAAACACGATAGGCACTACGAACACTCTACTACTGGCGCAAACTGCATATAAACAACATTGGCACTGCGCGACGGACAGTGCCGCATTAAGCTAATAGCTCGTATCTCACTATGACGTGCATATGCTTGCGAGCTTCGCAATATGATACTGTGTTTACCACATAGTGTGGTAAACACAGTGCTGCTAGCGTCCTTCGCCCTCCTAAGTGCTACAAGATGGATTTTTATTATATTTTATACAAAATAAGCGAATTGTATAGGATTGTTAATGATAAAATTAAATATTACAAGCAAATATAAATAAATTAATAAATATATTTATATATCGAGAAAAGTTGGGGGGGGGTGCTGCAGTTCCGCAGTGCCTATGAACGAGCCGCCCCTGATGGTGAGTGCGGAAACATTGAACCAATTTAAGATGAGATATGATAAGCATTATCTGTATTAGAATGCATCTTACTATTGCCTCCCTTGATGAGTCTTGACTCCAGGAGGTGTTTGTATAATAATAATAAGATCTGTACAGAATTAATAAAATGCTTATAGTAAATAAGGGACCGTCCCCGCCGTAAACTGTAAACAATTAATTTCCTCGAATTGTCAGTTTTTATGTCTTACAAATCAATTTAAATTGGATTATTCGAAAAGAATATTAAAAATTATAATTGCTTAACATAATATTTATAATTTTATCTTTTCATTAAAGTGGACAATTAGGTTGTCCCTTCTAGTGTTTATCAGAACTTTTCAGCCCCCTTCGTATATCTTCAGGATGTCTTCCAATTTTCATTATCTTTGTTTTACTTGAATTTATAAGCATATCATAATTTCTGCTGGTTGCTTGCAATTTTGCATTGGAGATTTGATTGTTATCTGTTATAATTACTATATCATCTGCATATACGATATGTGTGATTGATCTTCCATGATCTTTTACTCCTTTTGTTGAAGACACTACTTATTTGATGAGTTTTATATATATATATATATATAAAAGAAAAACAAAAACTTCTAAATAATTCATTTCTCGATTAGAACGGTTCTTATGTGCATCAAATTATGTTTTAGTTTATAGGATATTTCTTTTGAATCATAAACTGAAATAAGCATTACAGATCATATTTTTATAAATTTATAATTGAAGGAGAGAAGGGGATAGAGATATGTAAACAGTAGCGTATTCACTCTCCAACCAACAGGCTGTGTTCGAATCACACTGTGAGCATGGATGTTTGTGATTGCCCGGTGTGAGACCACTGTTCCTGTTATCCGAGGCTTGAAAAAGTTCCCTGTTTGGTTTTCAGCATTATGTTTAAGGATTAATATGTCACTTCAGGTCATCCAATGTGAGGCTACCTCCTCTACTTATTGGAAGCCAGGGAAAATTCATTTCGCACTTAAAGAGAATTATAAACATCTGTGCCTATAATAAAGCAGCATAAAAGGTAGTATGCTAACCACAAGGCCAACCATGTCGGCAAAGATTGAAAGAATAGCAATACCTACACTGCTTGGAAAGAAGTTAACGGACACCATAGTGTGAGGAACAAACAGCGCCCATCCCACACACCAGGTGATGAAATTCATTTCCCATCTAAAGTGAATCACAAACATCCATGCCCACGGTGGAATTCTAACCAGCAGTCTGTTAATTAGAGCGGATATGCTAAGTGGTTAAGTAACACCAAGCGTTCAAACCATCAAAATAGGATTGTATTCATGTTACTCTCGTATTACAGCCAGTAGACTTAATCGATACGCGAGAAGCTACCTTCTCCCGCCATTACACTCTCTAAAGTTCAGTGTTATTATAATTCACTTTGTTAAATGCATCCTCCATGCTCACGTCCATCAGATTAGACGAACGTGTATTGTGATTAGTTTCTCCATCTGACCAAGTTCCATTTCTCCGAGATTTTTCATGCCTTGGCCCATACCAGTCGATGATGTACACGTATATTCATTGTTGTTAACGAACGCCTGTGGACTACAGCTCTTCGAGGGAAATTCATAGCATGCAGCCTCATTATGTGTCATGGTAATACTTGTGGAATTGCTTATGAGTGTTCACAAATGGTTAAAGGTTGCGCAGTAACGGCATATAGATATTTTCCATGACAGTTATATGACTATAATTACTATCGTAATTATAGTCATATAACTGTCATGGTTTCATTCATTTTTTGAAGAAAAATGAATGAAATGTCAAAGACGACATCAAAAAATGTCGATGATCTTCAAAAAATGAAGATCATCGACATGATCTTCATAGGAAAAAATTTTCATATGGCATAATTGTATTCATTTTTCTGCAAGTGGAGGGATGTCTAAGCGTTTTGCATGATAGAGTATATACCATTATTTAACTCAATTCAAGTTCATACGTTTTTATTGTTTCCTTATACTCGATCTCGTGTCACAAAAGAGAAATTTTCAGAATCAATGAAGCTTTTCGTGATTTAGCAAGGATGAAAAGAAAAATAGAAAAAGGGTACAAATTTTGGATCATAAATAGCCTACGGTCTTGGCAAAATAGGAAGTCGTTGCATATTTTATAGCAATACGACAGTGCAAATTTGCCGAGTAAGTAGACTTTCAAACAAGCATTGACCTTTATGTACACTGAATGGCCAGGAGTTTCCGTAGATCAATCAGTTTTGATGATGCCGTTTCTTTGAAAAGGCCTGGGTTCGAATCCCGTCTGAGACGCGAAGGACCTTTATCAGAACTTTTCAAGTGAAGGTGAATTAACTGGTCTAATGCGGAGGTAGAAGTGTTTTTCTCCTGGAATCTCTTTCCATCCCGCATACATACAGGCAAACCGGCCAGAAGAACATACGCAGTTTACATACAAAATCTACTATAGACATCCTATCCGGAAATGTTTTTCTGACAGCTCTTGAGTATTCTGATACCAGTAGAACAAGTGTTCAATGTGTAGCTTTTCCACACATTGGCAATCACATACGTTCATTCGTAATGACCATGGACACATTCAAATTAATTTAAAAAATAGAACAAAAAATCCTTGATCCCCTCACGCTACTAATATACTATAAGTTTACAAAAAACCTTCCGTGGGTGGGAACCATATGAAAAACAAACAAACAATGGATTGCATCTCTGTTGATGTGTCGAATAAAACATTTTTGACAGGGATCCAGGATTACCAAATTTGATTAACCATAGAATATCCATGGAGTATTTCTGTAACTTCAGATAAATAACGGTCGGGAAATCCAAGGACGCTCTGGACGGTCGACAGCGCTAAAGGGCCTGTTAAGGACCTAGGAAGAATAAGATATACTGAATATCTTATTAAAGATACCTAACTAATAATGCGTTGAATCTTCCAAGCCTACGTGAACTTCAAAATGGCCTATAGATCATCCACTCCACGAAGTTACAGAAATACTCCATGGATATTCTATGATTAATCAAATTTGCTAATCCTAATCTCAGATCACAGCTGCAGGCACTTGGTAGACCCCTGGCAAATCTAAGGATCATAGTTGGTCTTTGAGAGCGTAAAGAAAAGATGCCAACTTTTTTAGTGGTTTAAATGTGGTCACCAGATTGTATATTTATTCTGGATTTTTGTTAACTTCTCACAAATTCCAAGGATGTATGCGATGATCATGGATTTACTGTAGTGCAAGTTTGTGAGCGCAGGTCAATATTTTTTAATCCAGTGGGATCTGTAGCTATCGGCTAAGAAAGTAGTATGCATGTAGCTAAGCTCAGTGATGAAGGCATTATCATCAGAGAAAAATCAAATCTCTGTTACCTAAAGTTTATGATTCCATATTGGAAGGGGTGGTAGTGTCACTATTGATGATTGTATTTGTTATGCTAATTAAGATGTCAAAGCAGTAAAGGATATAGTAAGATAAAAGCAAGAACAAGTCCCAGTCAACGCTGGACGTTGTGACCCCACTGCTCTTCACAGCTTAGCTAGGAAGAGCAACACGCTGTTGTCTTTTTCTAACGTGAACTGGATCCCAGAATATTGGCTATTCAAATGTGTTTAAAAAAAAGGTGACCAGTAATCATTGGTCACCAGGAAACTGGGAATTAAAGTCATTGGAAAACAAAGTTATTTATTATTTTTTCTTTCTAATTTTTGCCCATTTCAAAATAGTGATTTTTTAAAAAAATATTCTCTTCGAAAAATAAAAGGTATTAGAGGATTTATTTAACTAAACTAGTTGTGTGAAAAATCGCGTTCAAATCAATTTTGGCTTATGATGAGAGTTGGGTTCGAATTAAAAGAGTAACCAAATACTAGAGACAACACATGTAAGAGATCTCTGATAAATAGCAGACCATTTTTTTTGGGAAAACAATTATCTATACACAGTTAGTAATAATATAAACTAATCGATACTGTCTTATGCCTGAGGATCCTGTACACCTTGAAAATACATACTGCTCATGAACGAGAGTAATTGAAATCACTCCTAGAGACGATTCATGCTGCAAGCTCTAGTGTCTGCTGAATGCGTTAATATGAAGGATGTTTTTTTTTTTTTTTTAGCTAAGTGTGTGATGTCTCAATAATGAAGTTTTGGAGGTGGCAGTATAATGATGTGCATGACTTAATGATTGCTTTTCGTGGTATGGATTGGTCCACTAATCCTAATACATGACTCCTAGGGCCTGAGCACTCCATTATGGCTGTTTCATGGTGGTGCCATCAAACTGACTTACACTTTTTAACGATTCCATGTCACAAAGAAATTTAAACACATGAAGGAAGAACATCTGGGATACAGTGCAAGACAAGCTTGAACCACAGAACATCAGTGGAATCAACAAGACCATGATGATCGCTCTACATTAGAAACGAATTTCACAACACGCTTCTTGCTTAAGTTATTATGGCTGAAGGTCGGAACAATGTACTGTTTATTTATTTATTTTATTTATTATTATTTTTGTATGTCTCAGCACTTGTGGTAGGATAATGTTAGTAATTTATGTTATTTTCCTCAGAGGCGAAATGTGTCAGTTGCATGTGTTTTATTAATGATTTTCAATAAAAAATGTATATATATCCAGATTCATTATATATTTTATTAATTTTTTTCTTTATTAAATATTATTTATTAAATAACAAAAGATTGAAAAACCTATAGCTCATCAATGCCTTGTGTGGACAGGTTATAGTGTTCAGGGAAAGCCTCTTGAGATAGGAAGGTTGTCCAAAAGAACATAGGTAGGCTGAATGAAACACAAACAAATATATATATATATATATATATATATATATATATATATATATATTCTTTTTTTTAAATTCATTAGAGAAAAGTGCAGGAACGATGGTCTCCAATGATCGTGGAAATATTATTAACAAATGCTCAAGGCAGAAACAGAACAAGAAGGTAATTTGTATATAAGAGAAAGAGCGTAGGCGCAAGTACAGGGGTTCGTTCTCCTGTAATGGCGAGGAAATCTGAAGACAGGAATTTATTCAAGGGGGACTGTGATTTTAATAATTTAAATTATTAAAAATGGCAAAAATTTATTACAGAAATTAGCAATTATTCACTGATCATTAAGTTAAGATAAAAAGCCAAACGGCTATTTTTTTTCTTCTTCTGGCGAAGTTAATTAATTTAAGGGGATAAAAATCCCTTATTTTATTTTACAGCCAGTATGCGAAACTCTAAGATTTTTTGGCGAAGTTAATTAAATTAAGGGGATAAAAATCCCTTATTGTTTTACAGCTAGTATGCGAAACTCTAAGATCGAAAACTACGATGTAAGAGTTTCATGCCGAAGAACTATCGGCGAATCCAAGCGTAAGTGAACACCTGGTAGTACAACACCAAGGCAACTTGAAGCAAAGGTGGAGCAAGATCCCTCACTATCCTTGATATTTTCTCATAATGTAAAACACAGCTCCTAGGAGATGTAATACTGCCTTACATTATGAGGAGAGGTCACTACCCAGACCGGTTTCAACCATTTTTGAGGTCTCATCAGTGAGTAGACCTGGATAATTTTTTGAGGTCTCATCAGTGAGTAGGTAGACCTCGATGATATCAAAGTTTAAGTGAAAAGAACTTACATACCTTCACTGTACGAATGCCAGAAAGGTGTGTCCATATATTATAACTAAGATAAAAAGCCAAACGGCTATTTTTTTTTTTTCTGGCGAAGTTAATTAAATTAAGGGAATAAAAATCCCTTATTATTTTACATCCAATATGCGAAACTCTAAGATGGAAAATTACGATCTAAGAGGTTCATGCCGAAGAACTATCGGCGAATCCAAGCGTAAGTGAACACCTGGTAGTACAACACCAAGGCAGCTTGAAGCAAGCTCCCTCACTATCCTTGATATTCGTTTTCGATCTTAGAGTTTCGCATACGGGCTGTAAAATAATAAGGGATTTTTATCCCCTTAATTTGACCATTAAGTTATTATAATTTATTAATCTGTCCAACAGAACACTTAAATTATCATCCAATAAATACACACTGTTGGAAAGGTAACATGAGACTCATCTCTTAATTCATCAGGAATTTATCACTTGGTGATGCTATGCTATGTCTTTATTTTCTTCTGTTTTTAATCTCTTTGCGTAGAGATACGTGTGTGCATTTGTTTTTACTAATTAAAAAAAAAATGTAACCATACAAGTGAAGTGTGCAACATCTTTTCCTATATTTTTATGAATTTCAAAGAGTATAAATTGTATACTAGTATTCATTTCTCCACGTTTATTATCAATATACATATATATTGCATTTCTTTGTTAAACTGATATTCCCAGTTTTTATTAAGCGTCTGTTTTAGACTAAAAATAACAATTTGTGAATACCCATACCCAAGATTTAAACTGCCAATTGGTTAAATCTAAAAGTTTAAACATGAAATTTCACGTAGTTAGCGAATAATGATGCAATATTCTTTGTTAGAAAATAAATTGTCATTCTTTACTAAAAATCTTTACTAGTTGCTTGATTTTCAACAACAACAACAAAAGGTTTAAAGATGTATAATTTGTATAATATTAAAGCAAAAGAAGTAAACTAAAAGCTAAAACTTGAAATACAACTTTTCTAATAGCAATATATATACAATACACCTACCCAACTTTTACAGGGTGTTCGGGATAAATTTGACAGTTTCGTAAGGAAAAAGAAAATCTTCTTTGTATCTATTAAATTTAATGAATTGACAAAAAAACATTACAGGCAGAGTTAATTACAATACTATCAACAAGATTTACTCAAAATAACCACCATTAGCATCGATCACAGCTTCAATTCTGCTTCGGAACCTCGAACAAGCTGATGCTACAGTCTCCCTGGGAAGGGCCGCAAAAACTGTTTTAATTTTATCCATTAACTGGGCTTTTGTATTACTGGAAGTGCGATTGGTGTCTTTTTCAACTGCGCCCCATACAAAATAATCCATGGGGTTAAGGTCTGGGGAGTTTGGAGGCCAAACATTTGGACTGGTGAAGTCGTAGAAATTTTCAGACAACCATTTTTGACTTTTCCCAGAGGTGTGGCAAGGGGCCGAATCCTGCTGCCATACATACGGCCTACCATTGGCTACCCTTGTTATCCAGGGCTTGACTACAGTTAGCAACTCCACGAACAAAGCCCGAATTCCAATGCCAGGGTTCTTCAACACCTGTTCCTGCAGATTTGCGAGGAATTCTGCTGTACGAACGCAATCAGATCGTCTGCTAGGGATCTTTCTTCTTGCTACATCCTCGTAGTCACCATTGCAAGTCTCTAGTTCATGCCTGATTGTTTTTACTGTATTCAGGGAGCATTGGGCAGCAGTCGTAATATCCCTATTTTGATGGCGGGCACGAATCATCATGATACAAGTTATTCTCTTCCATGATTCAGGTGGGTTCCAGCTATCCATCCTTTCTGACATCTTGTATATGAATGAAGAAGGGTCCAAACTTTTAAATGAAGAGAAGTGTGTGTTAATACATGTAACTTACGGAAAAATATAATTAATTATAAATATGTCAAATTTATCCCGAACACCCTGTATATATTAAACTATGTAAAAGAACTTTCACAGACATTTTTTTTTTAATTTTTATTTTTATTATTATTATTATTATTTTTTTTTTAGCGTTATGCTGTCCGTTGATAAGCAATTTACGACATTTGGAAATGCAATAAAAGTTTGATATCATTGATCTCTTAAAAGCAGCCCGCTTTTGACAATGTGAATGTTATTTTGATCAACAAAGGATATACACACAGTAATCTTTTAATATAAAACTATGATTCACAGAATCCCCAGAGTTGAATATTTTGAAATTTTCATTAGTCATCGAAACACACGTGCTTAAATGCATCTTCTGGAACATGAAAAGTGGCGAATAAGTCAGACACCTGATAACCACTTGCACGCAGTCACGCGCAAGTTTAATACCTTACCGAAAAGGTCAAAGTGCGGCTAACCACCGCCACGCAAAGCATCTAAGTGCCACGGTGTTCATCCGAAAATCAGCTTTTGAAGCACGCACATAGTCACCGAATGTGATGGAATGTGCGACCGTGTTGTCACAGTGCACATATTGGTAGTCCCTCAGGCTTCCATTAACGCTGAGTCATTCGCTGGGCTGTGTTAGTCACCAACGTGAATTCAGTAATCCCACCATTCTCCTCTCATCCCTGATGCTCGGATGCCAATACTCTATCCTCGAACTGTACAGGATACAGTGTATAAAACAGAATTACCGGGTAAGACGAACCAACGGTGCGTAAATCTCATGATTTACATATTATGCGCTGTTCTTATTATTTTACGGGACTTTAGGGATGCGTAGCGCATCCTAAGAACGGAGGGAGGCAGAGAGAGAGAGAACAATAGCGTATTCTATTGTTCAGCCTGCCTTTTGTCTACATTAGCTTTGATGCCCCCTTGTTCCATTGTGACATCGAGTAAATGCTTTCCCCTTATTTTAAACTGCATTTCTCTGGTAATTGTAAGTTATTTCAACTAAACTTTATTTAAAGATCGCTTCGTTATAAATACAAAACTTTTGAACATTCCGAATTATTATAATTAACTATTAAACTAGAAACATGAAAGCACATAACTTTACGCATGAATTATTTTTAATTTAAATACTCAGTCGGTTATGCAGAGCTTAGTTGTTATAATAACAATAAAATATAAAATAATAGAGGACAATATTTAAATTATCAAAGGCAAAAATGCTGGGGAATGTTGAACGTTTTTCTTCTAAGCATATCTGAAATTTGTTGGATTTTCAACGAGAGTAATATACAGTATTATTAGCTATTCTGATTTTTCATCAAACGACTAACCATTCAATATTATAGCCAAGTAAAGTAAAATAAACTTTATCCAAGTTTTCTAATACCGACATATATAACACACCTACTTTATATCTCATTTTGACATGGATTAACCGCACCTTTATTTCCTGAAGATGTCTAAAATTAGGGCGTGGCTTATAATATTAACTTTACGTCAATATTGTCTTTGATGCGGCACAAATATGGTAGTAATTATCGAAGTAATTTAGTTCTTTCAAATGAAAGAAATCGACTCAAACTAAAGCTTCCTTCGATAAAATTCCCTACTATGTTGCACTTCGCTAGTGATCTTACTCTCGCCACCAAAATAACTTTCGTTTGATTAAAAATTTTGATTAAAAATGTCTTCTGTATCATTCATAAGTTACGAAGCGTTCTAAAGTTAGAACATTTCTGATCATCATGATTTTCATTACCTTCTTGTTGAAGTTAAACATGCACTAGGAGTTGAATAATTTATGTTACCAGAGTATCGAAACGATGTAATTTTGCATTGATACATTATTTAAAAAAAAAATTAATTATTAAAAATAATGTATTAAATTTGTCATACATCTTAATATTAAATTTTAAGCTGTATAACAAAATTTAATAGAGTAGTAATATAATAAAACTTATTTATAGTTTTCACGTTTTATTGTGAACACTTTCGTTTGGCTCTTATATTTAAGAAGCAGACTTTTATTAACACTAAACTGCTTACTTATTTTGCCAAGGGGACGCCATTTCAAAGTTATATTGTGCAATACTGGAGGGCGGGGAAATATCATCTGCCTCACGATAGTATTATATTCAACTTCTGTGAAGGAATATTGTCACCATATGTTCTCAAAATATCTACAGTTAGTAGGCTGACCATATTTCCTTGAGACAAAAACGGGACATTGGGATGGCAAAAACAGGACGTGGGTTATGTAATATTCTCTATTCATGAAAAAATAAGACGATAAAAAAAAAAAAAAAAAAAAAAAATATATATATATATATATATATATATATATATTACATAAACAGGTTATTTTTGCCATGTCTTTTGCAACCACCAAGATTGGTGTTATCTGCACACAAAGCAACAATTTTGTTTTGTATGGCAAATTTGTCACTTACTTCCTTTAACATAGCACACTGTATGTCGGATATTTCATCAGGTAAGGAAATAAAATCTATAATTTTGTCTTGAACGCCACAATTTGGCAAAAAGTATCGCACAAAAAGTTTGATGTCTTTTTTGTTTGCATCTAAACTGACTGTGATGTTTTTATTAACTTTACTGACATAAGGGGTGAAGCAAAAACTTTTCATATTCCCGGTTATCTTGAGAGAAACTGTGAGTGGAAAAGTTTGAGCTAATTGCTCGCCCTGAGTGGGCTAGGAGATTAGTCCTCAGTGTTGAAGTTTAGGATGGCTTTGGGTCTTTTATGTTTGAAATAATCCATTGCGTCATAATCTGCAGCCAGTTTGATCAGTTTGTTAGGGTGCACAGATGCTTTTGAGAAGAATTTGATTGCTATAGTCTGCATGAAAGTGTAAATATAGGGGACATTTGTGTCCCGATGTAGCTGGACAGTTCGGATGAACCACGGGGCGCCCAGGATCATTCTGAGACATTTATTCTGGATATGTTGTAATTTGAGAATATTAGTATTTGAAGTATGACTCCAGGCCGGTGAAGCTAGATGAGTATTGGACGAACCATCGGTTTGTATATGAGAAGTTTGATTCTTGTGCTCAGCTTACTGATTCTGTTAATTAGCGGGTAGAGCTGGGCTATGGTTTTTGAAGTATTTGCACAGAGAGTCTTGATATGGGAGCTGAAAGTCAGTGTTATGTCCAATATTACACCAAGATATTCGATCTCAGTTTTCCACGGAATTTTAGCGTTGAAAATGAGAATATCTTCTTTAGGAAGCACTGATCTTCTAAAGAATAGGAACGCTACGCTCTTCAGGAAATTCACTTGGAGTCGCCATTTGGAGAAATATTGTTCGATTAGCAGTAGGTTTTCTTGCAGTTTCTTGATGGCTAGGTGAGGCTTTTAAAGATCTGGCCAATATCGCTGTATCATCAGCGTATAGAGCTTTAATTGAAGATAATGGGTTGTGTGGTATATCATACAAGTATAAAGAGAATAGGATTGGTGCTAGTAAGGATCCTTGTGGAACTCCAGCCAAGATGAGTTTTTTGTGTCGAGACTACCCCACACATCCTGACTTGCATGCGCCTATCGTAGAGGTATGCCTTTATAAGATGAATGATTCCGATTGGTACACCAGATGATATTAGTTTGTATAGCAAACCATAATGCCAAACCTTGTCAAATGTACTGGCTATGTCAAGGAAAACAACCCCAGTGCATTGACAACAGTTAAAACCCGTGATGATGTGTTCTACTAATCGGTGTATTTGTTGCGTGGTGCTATGCGATTGTCGGAAGCCAAACTGCTGCTCAGGCAGGATATTTAGTCGGAGTACTGAATCTTGGATTCTGGTAAGAATTACCTTCTCGGCAATTTTACCGAGATTTGAGATGAGGCTGATTGGTCTGTAATTTTGAGGCAATCTGGGATCTTTTCCAGGTTTATGGATCGGTATTAGTCTTCATTTTAGATTTCACACTATTCAAAATTTAAAAGATAGTTTTCGTATTTTTACTATATCCATTAAATTTTACCAGCAAGAAAAGAATTCTTGTATTCTGTTAGCTCTTTCAGAAATCTCACCAGTCCTTGTAATGGCCTGTCACAGCTAAGCAATCTAGCTTTAGATAGAGACCTATTTAATTATCATAGAGCAGTTAATCCTGTTTGTATAGTCTGCTATGCCTAGTCAATTGATTTTCAGAAATCTATCACCATCAGATGATTTTATGACATCTTGTCATGAAAGACCTGTAAACCTATAGCACATTAGTATTGTGGGTGAGCTTAGGATTTGATTATGTCAGTCCTGCTCAAGGTAACATTCTTTTCAAACCATTTCAGATCTCTAGTAAGCATGGTATGGTCTCACTTTTCTGATAATTACTTGAAAAATAAGATTTTGCTGATAAATCTTAAACTAGGATATGAAAAGAATTGTCATAACATTTTTATACTCCAAACTGTGAAAAATGAAATCGGTGATTTATATAATTACAGACATGAATAAAGAATCAATGTCTTTACTTTAATTACAAACACAATTTGAGATCCTATTCAGTATATTAAAATATAAACTAATGCATGTGTGAATAGTTTGGAGGAATAAAATGCAGACTGGCTTGAAATGTTTTCTAGAAAAGAGAATTTCTGCCTTAAATTGTATGTCTAAACAAAGCTATGTTTGCTGCTTTCTTTGAAATATGCCTTATAAATGTTGAGTTCAGCAGCTTTCACCTTAATAATGACATAATAAAGCTTAATAGATTGGGTATAAAACTCATCTGATATTTGTTCAGCATACCAAAAAGTAATATACTTGTCTTTAGGTTTATTGCTTTTAACATACTTTAAAGTATGCTAAAATGCTGAGATTTTGCTTCCACATAGAATTTTTATGCTTCTTTAAGTTGGATTTTTTTTTTCTGTGAAGATTTTTATTTGCTATTGATCTAATAGCGGATTATTCTGAAGAAAGAGTGGGTAGGTAGGAAAGATCCATTTCAGTCATTTTTCCGCAACATCCTCCCTTCTAACTTCATATTACCTCCTGTCATCTCTGTCTTCCTGATTAGCTCTTTTGCAAAGCATACACTTGAATCCAACATCACTAAGGAAGATATTTTCAGTTATTTGGGCATGGATGTTTGTGATTGTCTGTGAAAAATACTAGTGATATTTTCACAGTTGGTGGATTTATAGTTGGTAGATTGAGTGGTGGAGACAGAGGTAAAGTAAGCCCTCCCTCGATTAGTCTTTGGGCTCCCTGGAGGTGTCATGTAATAATAATAATATTATTATTATGTCCGCCAGTTTCCAGTAGGAAAGGAAATGTTTGTAATGATGGATGGAGTTAATTGTATTTATCAGATGGACATTAGCTCTACGTGGTAGAAGCTTTATTATTTTGTTAGAGATATCGTCGGATCCAGGATCCTTTTTGTTCTTGAACTTCTTAATAATAGCATATATTTCAGCAGGTGAGGTGGGTGCAGTTTGAGTGGAATATGTGAGAGCAGAATTGAGTAAATATCTGACGTTACGGTGGATCTTGTATATATGGTTAAAATCGAGGTGTTGTATGCAGGTTTACATTGTTTTTCAAGATGATTTGTTATTGCTTCAGCTTTATCAGCATCAGTGTGGATGAGACCTGAATCTGTTAGGAGGGGGGGGAAGAGGTTTATTTCTGTTTTTAATCTTTCGGATGAGATTCCATATGGAGTGGTTATCAGTAGAGATGGAGGTCAGTTTTTCTTCCCAGAGTTGAGTTCTATGTGCTGCAAGGTCATATCTCAATGCAGAGTTGAACCTGTTCAAGATCCGTTTGTCTTGCGGATGTTGTGGTATCTTTTTCTTGCCTTATTTTTTTCTCTAATCAGATTCATAACATCTTCTGGCCAGTGGTTGAATTTGCGGGTAGTTGCACAGGCTGCTTTAATCTGTTCTGTTAGATTTTTAACAGCTGTTTCAATTTCCTCTTTTGATTTAATGATGGGAACAGGACCAATATATTTTGGAAATACATTGGAGAGCCTTTCCCAAGGAATGAATGAGTGACGGGGGGGGGGGGAGATAATTTTTCAAGGATTCCCAATTATAGCCGTATTGGGTTATGGTCTGATGACAGATCATTAATCGTCATTAAATTGTATTGGAGTCTGATGTGCTGCAATATGACTATGTCCAACACATCAGCCCGACAATAAGTGTTGTGATGGGTGGGATCAGCGGGACCTATTACAAGAAGGTCGTTGAAACCAGCATAGTTTTGTAGTATCTGTCCATTTTTGTTGGTGATGGCTATTCCAGGTTGAATGCTTGGCATTTAAATCACCTGCCACAATGATAGGCTCTCCGGTATCGAATAAGGTGTTTAAATCCGAGAACAGTAATGATTTTTGTGGAGGATGATATGCTACGAAGATTTTTAATTTGCCGACAGAACTCGTGATAATCTCGATGTGACGCCGAGGTTGGTGGTAGGAGGGATGTTTATAGAGTGATGAGAGATGAAATTTTTAATGAAAATTGCCATGCCTCCTCCTCTGTGGGATAGTCTGTCAGCTCTGTACAGTTGGTATCCACAAATGTTGGGGTTGTCTGAAGGTCTTAGGTGCGTCTCGTTTAGTAAAAGGACATCTGGCTGATGTCTTTGGACGAAATTTTGAAGTTCTAAAATCTTACTCAGGCCGTTCGCGTTCCACGCAATGATCTCTAGAGATTCCGGTTTTAATTTGTTACTGTTCATTAGTGAGCGCTGAAATAATGGCTTGTGAGTCCTTTAGAAATATGTTAGTAGAACTTTGTGAAGGGTTGGATCTGCTAAAATCCAACAGCATATTTGCGGAGAAGAGATAATGATAGCTGTCAGATTTGTGTGTTAGGACGAGTTACATCCGCATGTGTCCTGGATTGTTGTTGCGGAGTTACTCTTTTGGGAACCTCTGGCTTCGTCTGAAAGGCGTCTGACCTTTTATATTGAACTTCAGGAAACTGTGAAGTAATCTCTGATATAGGTGTGCTGAGTGAGGAAGAAAATGTTTCTGCTACTGATTTTCTATTTCTTGGGTTGTGAGCGTATCCTTTGTAATTGGCAGTATGAAGACCGCCACAATTGGCACATTTACCCGGGGTAGATGTTGGTTTAGTGCATGTATTTGTTGGGTAGGCGACCCCACATTTTAGACATCTGAATTCAGCCCTGCACATCTTCTGGGCATGGCCAAATCTTTGACATCTGTGGCACTGTCCTGTTGAAGCTCTTTTTCTTAGTGGTTCTATAGTAATTATTAGTCCACAGATGGATGTCAGATCATATATGTGCTTATAAGCTTGGCTGATCTCAATTAGAACCAGTGGCATTGGAGTCTTGTCTTTTTTTGGTCATTCTACTGACCTTAACGGGTGGTAGGTCTTGGTGGTGTAGATCCGCAACACTTCTTCCATGAATACGTCTTCCGAGACACCTCTGATTACTACCTTGAGGTTTCTTTCTGATCCTAGTGAAAAGGTGTGATACTGTATACCTTTGGCATCCAATTCACCAGTCAACCTTCGATAATCCATCACTGAGCAGGGCTGTATTTTAATACCTTCTGTGACATTCTTTGCTTGACTGTATGAAATCTTTAAATTGGACATCATAGTCCTTAGGGACATCCATTTTTTATTTTCTCGCAGAATAATCGGAGGTATCTTTTCCCTTGAGGAGGTAGGAGAGTCCGGGTCAGGACCGTCTTCCATTCGATCCGCTTTGGGTGGTTCAGAGGCTGCAGTTTTGCGTTTTTTTGCGAGCGCGAACCTCCTGATAATCGCTGTGATCTGCAATGGAACTGTCATCAGCAGTTGTTTCTATTACGCTAGTGCTATCTTGATGGATACCGGGAAGAAGTTCAGAGAGTTGAGGGTCATCTGAATCAACCTCTTCTATTTGATGAATTACGACTTTTCCTGGCCATTTAGTGTGCAGTAGACTGTCTACATGCTTGAAGATAGCCAGAAGTTCTTTGAAATTTAGTTCTTCATATGGTGCCTCCATGATTGGACCCAAAGTCTGTTCTGTGGGGCAGGACATGCCTTGCCTTTGTCACGATAGCAAATAGACAGTTGCTTATGATTACAAGATATGAAACAATGGCGATACTAGCGGCAGTAGGCCTAGCGCTTGTAATTTCAATTACAAGCGCTAGGCCTACTGCCGCCCTTGTAATTTCAATTGACTTACCTGGATAAACCACTATGGAGAAATAAAGTGTCTTTATGGTAGCAAGCAATTAACTACTATTACTAATGAATAAGCATAAATCGCTAAAAAACATATCAATCAAAATCACAATTCACCATCAATAATGCACGAAACACTAACAGGCAAACCGCCATTACGAACCTCTCAAACTCATCGTAATGCTTTTTGTTTTATTCAAATCCTATATTACTTCGCCCAATATGTATAGTGATAAAACGTAATTCCTGCTTCTGATTTGTTACATGCTGAAGAAAAAGTTTGGCTCATAATGTCGACAAACAGTCATTTGCGCGAAAACTTTGTCCATGACGCACAGCATAATAAGCAACAAGAGCTTCACTTGCTACGATGTTTTCGCTTTCACTATCACCACGTCTCACCATAAACGAGCTGATGTTTTTAACTGAAGCCAAAATCTTTTGCATCCTTATGTTTGTGTCTATGTAGACGTTGGTTGATGTCGCTTCTGCCTCCATGAGCAAGAAAAAATGGACATCACAATGTTAGCATACTACTTTTGTTCCATCACTACACAGTTTTTTTGACATTGCAAGGATAGACTTAAAGCTTTTAAAAATAAGACTTAAAACTTTAAACAAATATGAAATTTAAACCACCGGCATTGAATAACAAAGCCCCCTGTTAGCATACAAGCAAAACAAAAACTAACGCTACAGCAGAACAGACGCCCCGTCTGAGATGCGCAAGTGTTGCCAACGTGTATTTATTCTTTTCTCTGAATAAATCACTGCAGATATCGATATTTAATATCGAACAATGCGACTCCATGGTTATACAAATTACTGGTTTCCATGATATTGATATACGATTACAGGTTATGAATAATAATTTATGAGTGATCAATATTAAACTATATTTATAGTTTTTATTAAAAACGGGACAAAATTGACATTTTTATTAAAACCACGGGAGGGCCTAGGGAAAAGAAAAAAAAAAACGATACTGTCCTGTTTAAAATGGTACGTATGGTCAGCCTAACAGTTAGGCATATAGAAATCGTATCACTTACAGAAGTATAAATTATAAGTAGTTTTGCCGAAATATATAAACAACATTGCTGTAGCTCTTTTGTTACTAGATTTTTACACAGTTATCGCACAAACTATGCACATCTACTCAAATGTATTTTTTGAACTCTATTAGTGATGTAGGTATTATACTATAAATAAATAAATTCATATAATTCCATATGCGGTCTTTCTTTCCGTTTTGATACAGGACTTTGAGAATAGGTTTCAAGATTTCAGAAAAAAATAAAAAATAAAGAAAGTTTTGTTACTTATATCCATTAACTATATTATACATTTTATATGCGGCCCAAGACAATTCCTCTTCACTCAATGTTGCCCAGGCAAGACCATAGTTTGGACACCGATGCTCTAGCGTGTTCAATGTGGCTTTCGCTTTAGTTTCCAGAAAAAGAAAAGGAAAAAAAAAAAAAAAAATAGATATTGGTCATAAAATCATGCTGTACAGTGGCTTTCACATGACACAGAGAATGGCAATTGTGGTGGGATTTCAACCAAACAACGTATTGATCCATCAGGATGGGGTAAAATGCTCTTCATCCATTCACCAGATGTTTCTGGGCCATTAATCATCCATCTCTAATTGTGTAAGAAACTCAAGTGTAAAGACAAAAGCCACAAGCTGATTTCGGTATCCACTGTCAACTCCATAAGAAATAGGATCCTTTACGGAAACATACGTTTAAAGAAATAGGGGTGGGGGATTGTGAGGAGAGGGAATGACAAAGCACAGCACATTATTGATAAACCATGAATTTCAGAAATGCGATTCCGAGTGTATTGATCCACATTTAAGGGGAGAAAATGTTTTACTCGCTGTAGACTTCGAGAGCTCTTGAGATAGAAGCTGAAATCCTTGGCCCATTCATCGTATTTCTCTCTCTGCTTACTCACGGATTATCCATCTGAAATAACGATCATGAGAAATTGTTTTTCAAATGGAAGAAGGAGAATGAAAAGCTATGACAGAGCTCCATTAAACACTCATCTAGTGAATAGAAACGCATCCTGATATTATTAAAGTTTTGAAACATACTTTCTCACAAATCAACAGCAGTTGGCATGGTAACCATTCGATGAACAAGGTCAAGATAGCTTATCGTTTATTGAGATGAATGTGGGGATGATCTATGGAAAATTTTCAAATTCTGGTTGATCGCAAAGTTTTCGGATTAGTGAATCTCTTTGGAATAATCTGGACCAGGACTCACTTCTCAATTATACTTTTGATATAAAGAAAAAAAAGTGACATTGAATAGATGTGTTCTGTGAATATTACTTAATTTTTAATAAATGTAAAATATAAACCAACTGGGGGGATACGCCCCCTGGTGCCCAAACCCCCGTGTTCCGGGCTGCTAGGCCGATTCTGCTTGAATTCTGATGACTCGAATTTTGAAGACTCGACATTTAGGGTACCCCTGAGTGTCGAGTCTTCAAAAGAGAGGGGGAGGCCCCCCCACCAGTTCCGGACTGGTAGGCCGGTTCTCCTTGAATTCTGATGACTCGAATTTTGAAGACTCGGCACTCAGGGTAGCCCCTGAGTTTCAAAACGTTTCAAAAAACGTGACATACAAACCTGACATAAAAAGGCTTATCATTATATATATATATATATATATATATATATATATATATATATATATATATATATATATATATATATAGGATAGATGAACGAGGGTTCACATTAAAACACCAGGTATGGATCCAGCAATGAGATTATTTGAGCTGCAGCGACAAGAAGAAAGTGCAGCCCAAATAATCTCGAATGTCGTTGATAAAGGACTAGTTTCCACAATGTTAGTACAGTGGGGGAAGTTTAGTATAAAATTCCTGCCAGTAGTCAAGCAAATGAATATTCTGGAAACGTATTTCTACAGTAAAAGAAGTTCAAATGTTTGTCTGTGGCGTAGCAGAAAATTTGGAGACCTTTCTACAAGGAGAATGTCATGGTCTCTTCAAATCATCTCCGTCAACAGCAAGTAGGGTTAGAAATGCTTTGGCATTGGGACAGTTACCAAGGGTGCAGGTGTCAGGACTCCAGTAGCAGGATATTTTTAGCATTTATCGAAATTGTCACGTAAGCAACAAATTTGGCAAGGGCGCTAAAAGCCTATCCACGCTGCTGCCAGAGACCTCCATGAAGTCAAAGACTCATCGAGTTGTACATCACTCACACCGGTTGTCATACCTTCTCTTAAACTCGATGAGTTTAAGGGAAGGTGTATTTCAACAGGCAAATTATTCCACTTAATCATTGCCTCTGTAAACGAAGAATCTAACTAGCACCTTTTTCCATACTCTCATTCTATCATCCCATAATCATATTTCATATCATAATCGTAACTCTTCTTTGCACCCTTTCCACATTTCTTAATTCGATAGAGAACGTTTTTATATTCATATTTTTTAAAATTATTATTATATTTTTTTTTCAGGGATTGGAAAATGTAATCACTAAATTTTTCACGAGGAGGACATCACCTTACACTTCGTATCCATGTTATTTCAATAGAATATCGATGATATTGTAATTAATGGACATTTCGCATTTATGGTAACCTTAACGGAAATCTAAGCCATTGCCCGTTGGGTGGTTTAAAATTGATGAAAAAACTCAAGGCAGCATAATAGGCTTAATATACTGTATACAGTCTATACAAAATACAATTAAATCTGTTTACTTTATTTGTAGCCTAAGATTTAATTTTTTTTTATGGAATACAAAAGCACGAAGTATAGAAATATAATAGTGGAAACAGACTGATTGCATTTATGTATCTTGTGCACCCCCTCGAGGGTACATATCAGGAATTTGATAATGGTATTTTAATTAATTGTCCGCGCAGTTAGCCTAGTGGCTTTGCGCTTCGCAACCATATGCCTGGGGAAGGAGTGTCCTAGGTTCGATTCCCGTCAACGACGTGAGAAGCTTAAGGATCTTCCTCAGCCATAGCCAAGTTAGCCGGTCTCGGGCGTGAACAGTAGGGTTTTTTCCCCTACTTTATAAGGTGATTGGGCCCAATCGCCTTAAGAACAGGGTCGTACTTATGCACAGGCGCACGAGCTCTAGCTAGGGGGGGAGACAATGAGGGGGGGTATCCCTGATGCACTTTAGCGACTTGGGAAAAGTGTAAGTACGGTCCTGCTTAACAATGTTAAATTTTAACATTCTTTTTGATTCTATTGTAAAAAACATCCTTCAACTATTTCTGCAAGCACAAAAAAAAAAAAAAAAAAAAAAAAAAAAAATTTAAGTAGCTGAATTAGACGGGGAGAGAGTGTAATCATCTGATTGTGATCCTTCGTCACATGTCTTCTCAAAATCAATTTAAAGCGTTTCTTATAAGACATTTTTCCACACCTTGTCCTTCCGACAAAAAAAAAAAAAAAAAAAAAACCGATATATATGTAACTATTCGCGAGCTTTCCTAATTTTATTATTATTTTTTAATGCCATTTAAAAATGTATCGATTTTTTATTGGTAATTTCGGCATCAGCCTTTTTTTCCAGCTGAAGGTGTGAATTCAGTTTCAGAAGGTCGTGGAAAGGTTACCTCCTTGAAACGAGTTTGGCAATCTTCAAACACGGGCATATTGGACAGAAGAAAACACAATTACCGTGTAGATAATTACGCAAATCTCGGACCTTAGTTGCTTCAGAAAATCTGCCACATCCTAGCATTAATATTTCACAAGTTTCGGAGTTTTCTACCAAACTTCACAGAAAACTTTTTTTTATTCTTGACCAGGGGCTGCTCGTGCATAGGCACTGCAGAACTGCAGCACCCCCAATTTTTCTCGATATATACATATATTTATTAATTTATTTATATTTGATTGTAATATTTAATTTTATCATCAACAATCCTATACAATTCTCTCATTTTGTATAAAAAATAATAAAAATCCATCTTGTAGCACTTAGTGAGATGCGAGCTATTAGCGTAATGCGGCACTGTCCGTCGCGCAGTTCCACTGTTGTTTATATGCAGTTTGCAACAGTAGTAGAGTGTTCGTAGAGCTTATCGTGTTTACTCCGTCTCTTCAAATATTTAGGCATTACAATTAAAAGATTTAATTGTAATGTCCAAAAATTGTAAATTCATTCCTTTAATTACAATTAAAGGAATGGATTTTATTTTTAAGTAATTATAGCAAACTGTATAATTTTATCGATAATAAACAATATTTTTTCATGTTTAATTTTTTTTTAAATTTTTACCATAATTTTGAAACACGTATACACTGTACTTACAGTGTGTATGTATATTTCGCAAGTTGCAGCACCCAGAGCCGGCGCTAGGGTCTTTGTCGCCCGCATGCAATTTCTATCTAAGCGCCCCTGTAACGATCTGGGCGTGTGTGGTTCTTTTACGATAATAAAAAATTTTAATTATTTGAAATTTCTTAAATAAATTTTGACAGAACAGCCACACGTTGGTTCCCTAAATGTAACGAACCGGGGGTGTTGATTAGGCAGGATAATCGTTAAAAATCCGAATATTCAAAAAATTCTCAAAAGTTAAAGTAAATTTTGATAAAGCCACGTCACTTTAATCGTTGAATATAATGACACAGGGATTATAGCCTTCTCACCGATCCAAATCCCTAACAAAATTAAAATGAATTTTAATTAAAGTTAAAATATATTTGAACTAAAGTTTAAAAAATTTTTCATTTTACAAGTTACTTGTAAAAAATGTTTAATAATTTTTATAAGTGGAACTATCTTTTAGGAAAATAAAAGAAATTCAAGATAGATGAGAAACTAAGAAAAGAATTCAGAAATAATTAGAATATTTAATATAAGTATTGAAAAAAAATAACATCTTTACAGAATAACAGAAAATAAATTAAATTACATAAATATACTTGCATTTTTTTAATTAAAATTTTTGCGTTTTTGATTTAATATTCATAAAATTAGAAATAATGGTCTTAACGTCTAATTCCGCACATATATCATTTTCAATAGCTATTAACGCCAAACTAACAAGCATCTTTTGTGACATACTTGTTCTTAAGTAGGTTTTAATCAATTTCAGCTAGGAAAAGGAACGTTCACCGCTCGCTACACTAAGGTTAATAGTATTCTTAAAGCAATTGAAAAGTTAGGGAAAGATAAATTATTGGACACAATAAAATTAAGAATATCGAAAGGGCTTTTGAATATTTAAATTATCCTTCCGATAAATATCCGGGAAAGCACATAACTCGTCATATACAGGGTGTTCGGGATAAATTTGACAGTTTCGTAAGGAAAAAGAAAATCTTCTTTGTATCTATTAAATTTAATGAATTGACAAAAAAACATTACAGGCAGAGTTAATTACAATACTATCAACAAGATTTACTCAAAATAACCACCATTAGCATCGATCACAGCTTCAATTCTGCTTCGGAACCTCGAACAAGCTGATGCTACAGTCTCCCTGGGAAGGGCCGCAAAAACTGTTTTAATTTTATCCATTAACTGGGCTTTTGTATTACTGGAAGTGCGATTGGTGTCTTTTTCAACTGCGCCTCATACAAAATAATCCATGGGGTTAAGGTCTGGGGAGTTTGGAGGCCAAACATTTGGACTGGTGAAGTCGTAGAAATTTTCAGACAACCATTTTTGACTTTTCCCAGAGGTGTGGCAAGGGGCCGAATCCTGCTGCCATACATACGGCCTACCATTGGCTACCCTTGTTATCCAGGGCTTGACTACAGTTAGCAACTCCACGAACAAAGCCCGAATTCCAATGCCAGGGTTCTTCAACACCTGTTCCTGCAGATTTTTGCGAGGAATTCTGCTGTACGAACGCAATCAGATCGTCTGCTAGGGATCTTTCTTCTTGCTACATCCTCGTAGTCACCATTGCAAGTCTCTAGTTCATGCCTGATTGTTTTTACTGTATTCAGGGAGCATTGGGCAGCAGTCGTAATATCCTTATTTTGATGGCGGGCACGAATCATCATGATACAAGTTATTCTCTTCCATGATTCAGGTGGGTTCCAGCTATCCATCCTTTCTGACATCTTGTATATGAATGAAGAAGGGTCCAAACTTTTAAATGAAGAGAAGTGTGTGTTAATACATGTAACTTACGGAAAAATATAATTAATTATAAATATGTCAAATTTATCCCGAACACCCTGTAGTTCTCTTGCATTTACGTCTTTATTGTCGATATCCATCAAGAAAATCTCTAAATCGTCACAATTTTTTTGTAAATCTTTGTTATTAATTTGTAGTAATCTATACAATAAATTGAAATTATCATAATATGTTTTTAGTTTCAAAACGTTCTATTAACGAACACATTGCAACGTCCAGAAGTGTATAAAACACATTCACTCGAAATTTATCTTCTGGCGATTGTGGCGTTTCGTCATGAATCTCGTAGTCAAATTGTCGTGTCTTCTTTCGTCGTCGAACTTCCGTACCAGTTTTAAATTCTTGTTCTCCATCCACCTCTTCACTCAGTTCTTTTGCTGTTTTTAGAACTTCTTTAAAATTTGTATCTGATCGATACTCCTGTAAGAATATTTTTAAGTTTTCGATGGATTCTAAAGCAAGTGTAATGTTCATATTTTTGTCTTGAAGCATTTTACACACAGGGTTTATTCTGTTAAGTAAATCATGCCAAATTATAAGAGAGCAATTAAATTTGTAGTCCTTTATTTTAGCACATAATATTTGTGCTTCATGCTGAGTTTCTTTATTAAGATTTTCATTATTTAAAATTTCAAAAAGTGCATCGTAAATTTCTCCTAACTGAAATCGTAGAGGGCGGATGCATTAATTTTACTTTCCCATCGCGTTTCTGATGGCTGTTTCAATGTTAAATGTTTTACGAACTTTAAAAGGATTGCCCAACGTTTGTAAGAGAATGAAAAAAAATTGTATATTTCTTGAATAATTGCAAATAAACTAATTGTATCTGCATTCAATTTGGCTGCATCGTTAATGATTAAATTTAGAGTATAAGCAGCACACGCACTTAAAAAGCTCGAGGATTTTTGTTCAAAAGCAAATTTTGGAGCCCATATTTTTTTCCTTTTTATTTTTCCCATTGTCATACCCTTGACCTCGAATGTCTTCAATGGGAATGTTCCGTTTTTCCAGTTCTTCCATTATTGTTGCACATAAACCACGTCCTGTGGAATCTGATATATCTGCAAAACCTAAAACGTTTTTCCTGATCTTGACAATTCCACTGTAACAGGAAACAAAGCGAATAATAGTGGCCATTTGTTCTGTTTTACTTACATCAGGTGTGCAGTCTAAAATTATGGAATAATATTTAGATTTTCGAATTGATAATAAAATTATATCCCTGATTGCGTTACTTAAAGTTTCCAATATTTCATTTTGACTGTCCGTACTCAAATAGTGTACTCTATTGTTTCGTTGTAGGGCCCTTTCAACATGATTTTCCATAACGAGATCAAACTTCGCAAACAGTTCGACTAATTTTAAAACAATTGCCGTTATTCCTTTCATATAATTTATCAGATGATCCGCGAAAAGCTAAATTTTGGCTACGAAGGAATTTTATAATTTCAATCAAGCGTTCTAAAACACTCGTCCAATGTTTCTTTTCCATTTCATACATGCTTTGAGTCTGGCAATCAATAGTAGTTTGGTTTTTTAAATTTTTTATCAAGTTCCTTCCATTTTAAGAAATTTTTCATGTGAGTTAAACTAGTCTCATTGATTCAGTAGGTGCAAACAGTTTGCAACAAAATTAAAAAACAGAATTTAAAGTTTCGGAATAAATGAGCCATGTTCTTGGCACGAGCTCACCGTTTTCCATTTTTCTATTATAATACGTGTCGCCAAATTTACGACCATATGTATCTCTGGGATATATTATATTTTTCTTTTGAACAAGCCCCATTTCAATTAAAATAACTCGTAATTTTTCATCAATATATCCCCATTCCCCTGGATCTTCTAAATTTACGGAGACTAACAATGTGTTAGTTTCGTGGTCCACTACAACTAAATCTTCTCCTGTTTTTCACTTAAATCATGCGTCTTGTTATCTTGTCCAATAGTTGCAATAGTACTTTCATGCAAACTGGATGATGTGCACGGTTCTTCAACTCGGATTTCTGATGTATCGAGTGGGTATCTGCATCAGAATATTTTAATATTTTAACAAATTTATTAAGAGCCCCAGTTTGTGTCTTATTATCTGCTTCTTTTGCAGCATGACGTGCACCGGATAACGATTTTGTGCACCGGATAACTTTTTTTTTTAATTTTTGATTCCATTTCTATTTTATACCCACAAGAAATTATTACACAACACGACACAGAGAAGAAATAATAGTCCGTACTGCGCTACTGTCAGTAGCCTACTGAGATGTGTGCCATATGACTAGTTAACTAGCAACAAATGTTTGGTACGAAAATTCGTTTCTGCGCATAAAAACCGTTCACCGTTTCACTTTAGATAGACTGCAGTAGACACAACAAATCTGCAGGCAACTATTTAGCCTGCTCTCGCTGAAAATTGTAAACAGCCGGCTGATCAAAGAGGTGGCAATATACAATTTTTTTAAAATTTTTATTCGGTGTATCCGGCCTTATTTATTTTAATATCGATCATTCTAAGAATTTTTTGTTTTTATGATAAAAATTTTGTTTCTTAAAAATGAACTTATGAACCGTGCCCCGGCGGCGGCGCCCCCTTCGCTTCCGTCGGCCCTGACAGCGCCCCCACGATTTTATGCCACGAGCCGCCACTGATAATAATAATAATAATAAATTTTCTTGACTTTTGGATTCCCAATCACAAAGTGTTATAGAGCTTCAGACATGAAACATTTTTTAACGTGTAAAGCCAGCGCACTGTTTAATCGTTTACGAACAGACTATGGCATCTGTCACCAATAATAGTATTTTTGTATGTTAATTGCGTGTGTTCTCTAGCCAATTTGTCTGTATTCGGGATTAAAAAAAAAAAAAAATCTCGAGTTTCGTGGAGTGAAAATTCTGCTACCTGCATTAAGAAATCAGCTAAAGATTCTCCCATCGTAAAAATTCAAAAAATTTTTCTAAGCAACTTCCTGTGGTCTTACTCATAATCATCAGTCTACTAACCAATCGAATGTATTTTTTTGTAAATTAAAAAACACACTTATGTTTTCCTATCCTACTACGCATGAATGTGACCTGCTAGCTTGCCTTCAGATAAAAAAAATACAAAAAGGCATTATGAAGATTCATTCATGTCTTTTCCAACCGGTAGAGGGAGAATGGGGTTGAATATCGTGTCGTTTTCACCCCAACTGCTTTACGTGGGAATTATAAAGCTGACATCATTCTCTTTAGATCTCGAATTAGTAGGTTAGTTTGTTGATTGTAACAGTTGTTGGAAAACTAGTAAACAGGACGATAATTCTTGGACTTATAATTAGCATTCAAATCAATCGAAGCATGTTTATACGATCTTTTAACAGGCACATAAGCGCCCACAGCCTTTCAAGTGGCCGATTTGCCTGCTGTTCCGAGGGACGAAAAACCTGAGTTTTCGGGAGAAACAACCCTCCACCTCCTTAAGAGACTGGCTAACTCAAATGTATTTTGAGTTAGCCAGTCTCTTATTTTGAGACCTGATAAAGGTTCCTCACGTCATGGACGAGAATCGAACCCAGGTCTTTCCGACAAAAGGCTTCATCTCTACTGACTGAGCTACAGAGGCTCTATATATATAAAGTATAAACCAGAGCACTTTGAAAATATGAAAAAAGAAGCCACAGAAAGTATGTTTTCTTCCTCTTTTTTTGGGGGGGGGATTGTAGTGGAGAAGGATGCTCCCTCTTCAGGCACGTCACATTATCAAACCGATTTCGACCAAATCTAGAACATTGCTGTTTCTAACATTCTTATGGTTCTCTGAAAATTTTAGTACAATCAGACTAAAATGGTGCAGGTGTGTATGTGTGTGTGTGTGTGGGGGGGGTGGATTTACAGAGGATCACCCTCTGTAGACATAAATCTTGTTGCTGTTCAACCGATTTCAACCAATTTTGAAATAAAGTTGTTTCAGGTCCTTGATGATTTCGGCACAAGTGGACGAATAAAGGTAAAGAACAAATTGTAACAGAGGGAGAAGGTTAAATACAGGGGCGAATGCTGGTCTTGAAATTCACGCTTACTCTTGTTATCATTCAGGGAGTGAGAAGGAGAAGTGTGATTGAAGTCTGATTAGCGAAATAATGAATTACTGACCATTTAAAACTATATATTTAGAAATTTATGTACATTTAATCATACAAATACATTTATTTCACAAATGATATTCTATCTTTTTCAATTTAGCTACTTGAATGCAAATTCTACCCGACAGTTCTTCTTTATGAACTAGTCAATAACATCGTCATAAAAAGTTGGTTGTAACTTCATTTTCCCAAGCAACACGCACACTTGTAAAGGCTGGCGGAAGCTCACTGGATGAAGCTCACTGGCTAGAGCTACTTTGACTGCGTATGGCCTGTGTTTAAGCAACAGAGTGAGCCGACGTGAAACGCTATGTGCGCATATGAAATCACAGTGCTGCAGCGAGGACCTGGAAGCTCCTACAACCGAGCAAGCCAAGGTTGCTTTGACTAGACGAGCAAGCATCAGCCTTCGATACACAACGCAAAGCTCAATTATTGCCGCGCAAGCTTAAGACGTCTTCTGTCTACAAAAATAAAAGCCTAAATGGAATGCTTATAAATGCAGGCATTTATTAACAAATAAACTTCTTTCTCAATTAATGAGCTTGTGCAGCAAGCATCGAGAATTCGCCCTTGGTTAAATGTCACAGACAACACTACAAGTCACATCGTTCGTTTGTAGATTGTACCTCCCCCCCCTTGGTCCTAGAAAAAAAGAAAAAGTGATATCTCGCAAAAAAAAAAGTATTTCGTATGCAAAAAAAAGTGAACTTATTAGGAAGAGGCTTGGCTGCAATTTATAAATGGCTACTTAGCTCACATTATTCTTTTAATTGTTGAGTACGTATATTTTGAAAAAGTTCCTGCAATTGATATCCGTAATTATTTAATGATAATTAATAAACAAAATTGCGGCCATGGGCAAACGGGGTTTTCTTCCCGTAAACGCAAGAAAATCGACCGTAGTACCCACATGATTTCAGGCAGTAACATATCCTGTTAGGGTTAGGTACCAAGAGATGGCAGCACTTGTTTGCCAGCCTCTTCATCTGTGACTGCCTATAATTAGTGAGAGACATGGGCCAGGTATCTCTAATTGGCTACCGGTGGAGATTGAACTGCCCACTCAGTCTCCAAAGGCTAAATAGGGTATAAAGGCCTCACCTACTCCCTATAAGGGAATAAAAGGCGTTAGCTGATTTATTTTATAATTGCGTGTTGAAATGTATAATATTGAAATAATATTAATTTTTTGCTACTAAGGGATCGGGAAGCAATGAGAAGATATATCTTATTAATTAATTGGTGACACATTGACTTCTGGATATGCTCCTCTCTGTATTTTTCTTCTGTTTGAAAATATTTGGGTGTTCTGTACCAGTTTACAACACATTACATTGTGTACAAGTGACACATAGAATCAGAGATGTAAATTTAGAAGTTGTTACCTCCCAAACGCCGACATTTGCTGGTATGCGACGCAGTAGTTAATTTTAGGAGAGAATGACATGGTAACTAATTTTAGATTTATAGTTTTAAACTACTAAAACTGCTTTCTCGTCTAATTCGAGCAGTGAGTTCTGCCATGTTGTGTAACTAATTGCGAAAAGGAAAACTTCATGTAGTTTTTGTTCACGCATTCGTGTCCAGTAGGCAGAACAATCAACTTGTTAGATTATAATTAGCAGCAACAAATATTTCTGTTTTATTTATATTCAATATGCTGAGGTTTTTAAGGTAGGTGGGTAGTTAAGTAGGCGCGTAATAATGTATACGTGTAGGTTTGATTGATGACAATTCTTTGTTTCACACATCACCTCTAATCTAAAATAAATTTCAGCTTAGGTGCCAAGAAAAAAAAATAGTGAAATCCCATTTTACGCTGGTAATCTACTAATTGATATTCCCCCCCCCCCATTCATGTTTTTCTGTTGGGTTTATATAATATTTCAAACCTTAATCAAGCAAGACTTCATTAGACCACTTTGTAAACTCGGAGATGTTGTTAGCAATAGTAAATCGAGATAATTCTGTTACCGCTACTTCTATGGATTCGAAATACTGTAATTGTTTATTGACATTATATTCAGAATTACATTTTTCATATTCTCATACTCGAATGTATGAAAGCTTACCCATATTTTTTAAAGGGGTAAGCGGTGGGTCTTCACCATTCTGCTATCACTGAGAGTGAGATCAAGATATCAGTGAATCTAGGTTTTTAGGGAAAGATTACGGCAGATAAGTGGCTCCATTTCGTAGCCATAACCTCCTAACAGATATATATATTAGTATGATTATATAGACTTTGGAGCAATCGAAATCATACAGTGGATTTATTTTTTATATCTGAAATACTGAGTTTTACGGTCGACTTTTCACTCAAAAATATAACAGTAACTTCGTTAAAAACAAACACAGGTGTAGATGATTGGTTATTAACAAAAAAAAAAAAAATATGACGAAGATCAGAACTGTTTCTTCGCTGCTATTCATATAAAAGTAACTCCGTCTATGATAGAAGTTATCAAGAAATTACAACTTCTATCATATCATTTCTACGATCAGATTCTGTCTTCTATACTCATATCAATTCCTGCATCAATGGGTAACCAGCATATTCCAGACTACGCCAGCTTCATATACCAAGTCCAAGATTAATTTATTTCCCCTCACGGACATTGTTAATTCATGTTTTGATTACTAAGGGATAGATGGCAGCACGAGCGCAGTTTATTTGCTTCATTTAAAAAATAATAAAACAACGTTTACTACTCTAAAACACTTTTAAAATTAAGTTGGACACAAATAATTATTTCCATTCATTACGAAAACAAAACAAAAGTATGTGCCATTCAAATAGAAATTTCATAAAGAACTTCACGCAAAGTAAACAATTATATTTAGGAAATTGGACGATGTTCAAAAATTGCCTAGATTAACTGCAGTAATTAGTATGTTCTAAGTCAGTGGTGCTTAACCAGTGTTCCGCGAGAAGTTCTGGAATTTGTCATTTTGAATGGTACCGAAAAAAAAATATCACCGTTATGTATCGCTAACAGATATGAAGAGTGATTCCACTTAATGCGCTAACAAAGAGAACTATCCCTTCGGGACGTAATTAATGATAATAACAAGACAAATAAACTAATTTTTCTATTGTACTTGATCTACGTACACCTTCTGTCAAAAACGAAACAGAACTTTTCGAAAATAGAAGAAACTAGTGGCGCCACCTGTTGTATCTTTTTGTTGTCGAAAGCGGCGACCTTCATTAGTGTTGTGTCAACTGTTTATGTTATTTGTGTGCTCAGAAGCCGAGTTATAGTGCCAAGAGTGACAGAACAGTCGGAAAATGAGTTTCAGACCTGCGATTGACTTTTGTGTTAAACTTGGTAAACGTTTTGCCGAAACGCATCAAATGCTTCAAAAAGCATACGGTGATGAATGCTTATCCCGTACTCAAGTTTACGAGTGGTTTAAGCGATTTCCAAATGGTCGTGAGACGCTTGAGGACGACCAAAAGCCGGGCCGTCCAAAAACTGGACTGAGCGAAGTTAGCATACAAAAAGTGCGTGATTTCATCAAAGATAACCCGAAATCGTCCGTGAGATGGATTGAAGATGAATTGGGGATTCCAAAATCAACTGCGCACAACATTTTGACTGAGAGTTTGGGCCTTCGTAAATTGAATTCGCGATTTGTTCCCCACAAGTTGACTGACAACCAAAAAATGTATCGAATTGAACACTGCAAGGATCTCATTAAAACCACTCAAACTTCCTTGAAACGATCGTTACTGGTGACGAAACGTGGTGTTTTGAGTATGAGCCTGAAACAAAGCGCCAGGGTGCTGAGTGGAGACCACCAGAAGAGGGGGCATCCGAAAAAAAGTCGCTTGGAGAAGTCAAAAGTAAAGACAATGCTGATTTGTTTCTACGATTCCAAAGGCATTATCCACAAAGAATTCGCTCCGCCTGGACAATCGGTCAATGGTGAGTTTTATCTCGAAGCGATTGATAGCGAGAATTCATCGCGTACGGCATGAATATCGTGACGACCGACAGTTCATCAAAACACATTGTCGCTACAACTCGGCTTCTAATGAAACAAATGTCATAAACAGTTGACACAACACTAATGGAGGTTGTCGCTTTCGACAACAAAAAGACACAACAGGTGGCGCCACTAGTCTCTTCTGTTTTCGAAAAGTTCGGTTTCTTTTTGGACAGCTGGTGTATATTTGTGGACTTGGACTAGATCTATGTTAATTACAAAGTTTTATTATTATTACTATTGTAAAAAAGAATAACAAGCACTTTTATATGAAATACTTTATTTCCGCATGCCATGTACGACACATAAATTGACTTTGTTACGCATGACTTTTACACATAACAGCCATAGCGAAAACTTGATACCTAAAAAAAAACTATCACCGTTACATATCGCTAACAGATATGAAGAGTGATTCCACTTAATGCTCTAACGAAGAGAACTAATCCTGCGGGAGGTAATTAATGATGATAACAAGACAAATAAACAAATTTTTCTATTGTACTTGATCCTCTACGTACATTAGAAAAATTAAAATCATCTCGTTTTATCATTAATTTAAGAAAGTTAGTATGATGCATTGTCTTGAATGGTTTTGTTCGTTAAATTCAAAATCATACATTCATTCCAACATAAAAACTGGCATACGTGGTAGATAAACAGTGAAAACAGACTAGTATGTTATTATTGGAAACGCAGAAATGGTAACTTTTCTATCTGCCAAAACTTTAAAATAAAGAAAGTAGGAAGGTCTATTTTCGGAGGGTATCTTATGGCTGTGAATATTTTCGAGTTTTTCAGCGCTGACCAGGATTTTGAGGCGCCACCGTGAAGAATTTTGTCAAAAGACTAGGGAACAGAGGAAATTAGGAAACGAGAGATTCATAAACTAATCCCTGCGTTCTGGAAGCAGGGATTAGTTTGTTAAAGACGACGAAGTCTGATACTTTTATATCCTATTACTTATGAGGTTTGCATTAGCAATTATGAAGTCATCTCCAAGGAGTTCTTAATTCAAAGAGATGGAAATCGAAGAAAATAGCATTAACACAACTAGTATGAGAAAGAATTATGTGATGGTTTTTGCGATGTGCTCTGCGAATCAAAGACAACCATCGGGATGTCTTTCTTTGACTCGCAGAGCCGATTGCAAAGGCAATGTTTGATTTATTGTGAATTCAGGCATTGCCAATGTGTGTGCATACTACACTCCCACTTTTTCTCGATATATAAATATATTTATTAATTTATTTATATTTGCTTGTAATATTTAAGTTTATCATCAGCAATTCTATAGAATTCTCTTATTTTGTATAAAAAATAATAAAAACCCATCTTGTTTACTCCGTCTCTTTAAATATTTGGACATTACAATTAAATCCTTTAATTGTAATGTCCAAAAATTAAGGGAATGGATTTTATTTTTAAGTAATTTTGAATTATACCAAACTGTATAATTTTATCGATAATAAACAATATTTTTTCATGTTTAATTTATTTTTTAATTTTTACCATAATCTTGATATTTTATCCAAACACATATATACTGTACTTACAGTGTGTATGCGTATTTCGAAAGTTGCAGCACCCCTACGATTTCAAGCCACGAGCCAAATGTCACAAATCTAATCCATTAAGATTAATCAGTAAGTAATAACTTTACAGTAAATTGGTTACTGCGATCCAAAGGATTGATTGGACTAACAACTCCACACATTCAACAATAGTTAACAGTATGATTCTGATGGGCTATGCGCTGTTTGTCCAAAATTATATCACTGGTATGTATCAGTTAACTTAAAGATATAACTCGTGTACTGTCCGCCCACAGAAGTGAGACCCCTATACACTTCTGCGCATGTCAGAAGAAGACGAAGCCAATTCCGATAATAGAGTAATCAATGCGTTTTGCGGGATGAGTGTTTATTATTACACTCGAAAAATTAGTTTTTGTGTTATGAAAATTCTAATTTTTAAAGCGATAACTATTTTGCTTGGATAACAGTTGGAAATTACGTATAAAGCACGTGATTTCGCGTGTTAGTGACGAATACGCTCATCGCCTGATTCCTTTAAAAGTTAAAGATTTAAAATTATTTTTAAATATTTAAATTAGCTAGCTTTTTATGCAAAAAAAGTAATTTAGATTCTTTGATTTGAGGTGCAAGTATGGTTGCAACTGATAAACTATTACAGTATTTTCGAAATAATAATTGACTAAAAATTGTAGCACATCGAAAAGATGGTTTCCAAACTCAAAACGTCTCCATTTTCTACGCCAGGGTTCGGCAACCTTTTTAGACTCTCGGGCCACATTAAACTTTTATTTTTAAGGATCGGGCCGCAAGCATTTAATTAAGAGAAAATATTATTGATAATGAAAATTATCAATTTTCATTATATCAATCTTAAAAAACACAGAAATATTTAAAGTACGAGATATAAAACAAGCATGAAAATAAAACTCGACGAAAAATTAATATCACTTAAAAATAAAGTAATATAGTTTGTGTCTCCCTGCTTAATGTGACTTTTGCGATTCTTTTCCCTTAGCCAAATTATCTAGATCTCACTTTATAAGCTGAGGTGCCAAATGGAATCGATGCATGCAAATATTCATCAGTCAGTCGAAAAGAAATTTGTTTTTTCTAAAACTCATGGCAGAAAATGCTTGTTCGCAAATGTATTTGCTTCCAAATGCGACTATCATCTTTTTTGCTAAAAACTGATTAATTCATCATACTAAATACATCACTGAATAATTCATCATACGGGCCACATGCCATGTAAGCATGGTCAACTTTTATGGGTCGCCAAAAATGCACGTTTGGGTCGCCGGTTACCGACCCCTGTTCTACATCATCATTAGTCATTGAAACAGTGAGTTTACAATCTTCCTAGTATCCTTAGATTTTGTAACCATAATTCGAGGATAAGGTAGTTAGTCCTATGTCTTATAAGGTAACCCTCGTATAACGCGGATGTTAGGTTCCATAGAAATGCCGCGTTATATAAATCGCGTTATGCGAGACTCAGATCACATAGAAAACGTAGGGTTAGGTTCCGAAATCCTTTTTTTTAATTATATAAACAACAATGATATGGAAGTTAAGAAAACATATAAACTCTGAAACAAATACATATTATAAATTATGAAAAATAAATTGCAAGTAAACTTCATTTCATAAATATTTTAGGCAAAATAAAATAAAGTGCATATTTTAATCGTCATCACTGTCTTCAAAAATAACATTTCGTAGATGGTCTTTATTTACTATTGGCTGGATGCTATCATCACTTGAAATCTCTTGGACATCATTTGTTATAATTCTCATTGCATACTTCGGCTGGTTTAGTTATCAAGAAGTCAGTAATAAGACCTTGCTTACCACTATGCTGCAATTTTTTTATTAAGTTCATAATACGGAGCTGAACAAATATCCAATTGTCTCGTGAATTTTCCAGAGCTCCATTGAGAGATCATTATCCATAAAATAACTTCCTAACTTTCTTGCTAACTCCAATCCTTCTGCTAATTTCTTTAAGCTGAATTCTTTAACGGATTCATCACAATCAGAATCTTCTGCAAACTTTCATTTCGACGTCATCTATTAATTGTATCAGTTCCTCCTCATTTAAATCTATTTCCCCATCAATTAAGTTACTAATTTTGTTTTCAACCATATTACAAAAGCCTTCTAAGTGGCCATTACGATAAACATTTTTTAACATAAAAAAGGCATTACATATTGTATGTAACTCATCAGAAAATAAAGTGCTCAGCTTGAGATTAACACACTTATGATTTCAATGTGCTTTCCTGGCAGAAAACGAAGACAAATTCAATCGTCTTCGTTTACTGTAAACAATTGACGTACATGCATGCTAAAGGGTATTTCCCCTAAATTCGCTAATTATAACTACTACATGCGCGATATGGGCAGACGCAAATTTAACGAAGATAAAATTTGAATTTTAAATCGCGCGTTGAAAAATATATATGAAAAGATAAAGGGTTACTGCAGTTTATAGACCGCGTTATACGAGGGTTACCTGTATTCTCTTGTCTACAAATTGCGTGTGCTGGGCAATTTGCTTGGTCGTAGTGAAAACCATTCCACTTACATATGAAGCTAACTCATCTCCAGCTGAAAAGCCCTGATAAAGGTTCTTTGTGTCCCAGATCTTTCTAACCAAAGGACTTCGTTCTATATTGACTAGCTATGGAGTGTCATCTATTTTCTACAACCAACCAGTTATGGTTAAAAATGAATGATCCATGCACTATTTATGTGCAATATTAAGCAAAATCCTTATTTGTAAAATAAAATAAAACATCAAATTATCTGAGACCTCCAGGGAGTCAAGGCAACCTATTCCACTCACTGCTCTGTAAGAGAAACACCTAGCTTTCCCCCTTTTCGACTGTGAACAAACTTAACTTTCATGGATGCCCCGTGTTCTCATCAAATTTCATCAGACAATATCCTATCCTATGACACCTATTCAAAAGTTTATTGACCTCTATCATATCACCCTTCTTTCTCCTGTTAACCAGTCTGTAACCCACATACAATCTGTCCTCATAATCTAAATACCATAATCCAGATATAATCTTTGTAACTCTTCTTTACACCATTTCCATAGCTTCTTTATCCCCTTGGAATCTTTGAGACCAAATCTGTGCACA